>NW_006442484.1:64693055-64750147 GCF_000325575.1 Pteropus alecto
GAATCCAGAAATAAATGCACCCATATATGGCAAAAATAGTATTATCAAACAGTGGGGAAAGAATGAACTATAATTCACCATAATTTTGAGGTAACTGATTATCTAATTTTTAAATTGTTACCTCACAAAATATTCAGTGTATTCTGGATCTAGATGTGAAAAGGAAAAACTTTAAAGCTTTTAGAAGAAAACATAGAAGAATATCTTTATGAATTTGAGAAAGGGAATTATATCTTATTCATGATTCAAAACATAAATCGTAAAGAAAATTATTAACAAACCTGACTATACAAAATTTAAAGTTTTTGACAAGACAGCATAAACGAAGTTAAAAGACAAATCACAGATTAGAAGAAAATATTTGTAGTGCTTATAACCAATAAAGTATTAGTACCCAAAACGCGGCAAGAACTGCTACAAATAAAGAAGGAAAAAGATAATCAACCCAAATAAAAAATGGGTAAAAGATATGAATAGGCAATGTACAGAAAAGAAAACCTAAATAAATGACCATGAAAAAAAGTCAACCCTGCTACTAATCATAAATATTCAAATTAAAACAAAATGAGGTATCATTTCATATATATCAGATTAGCAAAAGTTTAAAAGTCTGTAGACACCCATTATTAATGAGAATGTGGAGTTTTAGAAATTCATAGCAATTTGGAAATATCCAGTGACTTGAAGATGCAATACCCTGCAACTCAACAATTTTATTCCCAAGTATACCTTAGAGAAACTCTTTCACGTATGAACATAACTCACTAAAGAAGGTTCATTCCATCATTGATGGAATCATAAAGAATTGGAAATAGTCAAAATGGCCATCAACAGCAAAAGGAATAAATTATGGTATATTTATACAATGGAATAATGTACAGCTGCTTAAAATAAATGAATGGAAACTACATGTATCTCATGGATGAATCTCAGAAAAAAATGTTAAGCAAAATAAAACAAGTTGCAAAAGTTATATAAATGACACTATTGAGGTAAAGTTTTAACATGTAAAATAAGATTATATGTTATTTTTAGGTACATTTATATATGGTAAAGATATAAAGTACACATGAAGATTGTAGGAGAGAAAAAATTTTTCCTCAACAGGGCCCCTGGCTGCACCTGAAAATTAAACTGACAAAGACAGATTAACAGGAGAAAAGCACACAAATTTATTTAATATAAGTTTTACATGACACAGGAGCCTTCATAAGAAAATAAAGCCCTGAAGAAGTGGTTAAGCCTGAGTGTTTTTACGCTAGACTTGTTGAAGAGTAGAAAGTCACGGGAAAATGTGATAGGACAAAAAGATATGAGCTAAGAGTGATAAACTGGAGGAGATCTAGCAAGGCCTGTTAGCATTCCTCTCGGAGTTCCTCTGTCTTCGCAGATAAGGATGCACCTTTCTTCCAGGTATAGGGAGGGCACCTCTCACATGAGGGTCTAATGCCTTGCTTCAGGGAGAATGGAGAGGTCAGAGAGTCCTTCCTGTACCTGCCGTTTCTCAAATTCTTTCAGCTCCAAATATTGAATATTTGAAGGCGCCATATTTTAGGATAGCATGTTCTAAACCCTGTCAACTGATAAATACCAAGTTTAAGAGAATAGTTACCTCTGAAGAAAGAATGAGGGAAATGGGATCAAATGTGACTCCGTGAAGGCTTAGACAATTTCTGAAATGTTTTATCTCTTTAGAAAAAATGTGACTCAAATATGGCAAAATGTTAAGATTTCACAAAGCTCAATGTTAAGTCCATGAGTAATCATTATGCAGTATTTTCTCTGTACTCCACATTCTTAAAAAATTTTACAGATTTTTCAAAAGCCGTTAAAAGTTGTAAGTTAAGATTCAAAGTACTGCCTTTGAATCTTAGTACTTTGAATCTTCAAAGTACTGCCTTAATTTATTTCAGTATTTCCTAAGTATCAGGTTATTTTATGGGCGGGGGTGGGGGAGTGGGAAAATAACCCTTCTATGGTCTCCATCCCAGAACTGACAGTGTTAATTTTAATCAAAATGGTGAAATTACACCAATGCAGAACCTCAGCTTTTGGTCAATACAAATACGCCCTCTGCTGGTCCAATCATACCCTGTCCCAAAGTTCAAAATATCTGTGAAGAGCCGAGAATATCCAATGAGACAGCTTTTTCTAAGCCAGCATGGTTAAGGAAAAAAACCCTCCCAGAATTAAAATATTTTAATCAGCTCCCACTCTGTTAATCTTACATATTATTCGAGACAAAATAAATTCCAAGATATCACCCCAAATCAACCTTCCCAGTTTCCTCAACCACCTTGTGCATTAACAGTTTTGTCCCCACTCCAAAATCAGGAGGCTAATGTATGAGACAGTGGGTGTCATCCTTAACGTTTGGGAATGGCAGAAGGGAGCCCAAGCTGCAAAGAGTCTCTGGGTTGTGGGCGGGGGTAGGCAGGGGAGAGTAGTACGGGGACAGCAATTTAACACTGAAAAGAGGATTAACTATATTAAGGAACCAATGCTGGTAGGATGACAAGTAAACTTTTTTCCAAATCTTTCTTTAAAATTATAATACCTTTAAATAAAATTGAAGAGAAATAAATTAAGTCAGGCAAGAATCTACTGCCCAAAGAGAATGAGAAAAACAAGAATTAAATATTAGAGTCCTCCTTTCAAACAGTTTTTTTTAATTTTTAGTTTTAGTTTTGTTTTGTTTGGTGTTAACATTCACCTTCCCCACTAGAATGTAAGCTCCCTGAGACCAGGGTGTGTGTCCGTTCTACTCCCCACTATATTCCCAGCACCTAATGCAATGGCAGCATGCAGTAAGTATTTAATAAACATATGATAAATGAAGGAATGAATAACCATTTCCTTGGACTGTAAATTGGTACAAATTTTCTGGGGAACAGTAGAAATTGTAACTTAAAGGCTGTACATCCTTAAATAACCTTAAATGTGGACAAAGAGTAAGTCTTGTAATAATGAAAAATATTTTTTAAGGCTATGTTATGCAAAGTTCTTTGTAGTTATAAAAAATTTGAAACAATTCGAAAAGTTACACACTTGGTTTTAGTCAATTATGGTACATCCACATGATGAAATGCTATGCAGCTATTTAAATCATTTTTAAGAATATTTAATGATACAGGAAAGTCTAATAACAAAGTGTATTAAAATTATATCTATATTATTTTATCAATTCTATTAAAATGAGTGTATGATTCTTATATATGCATGAAAGTAAATACACCAAAATATCTGCAGTAGTTGTATGAGGGGAGAGTGATCATGGGTGAGGTTTTTTTTAATTCTTGTTTGTTTTTACCAGGTGCCAGCACTGTTTTAGACAGTTTATTTGTATTAATACATATTTTGTTAGATTTTTAGCAGCTTTACCGAAGGATGATTGACATACACAAATGATACCTATTTAAATTGTACAATTAGGTACTTTTTAAAGTGTTAAATATTACAATCTATTTTTTCTGCAAGGATTTTTTTTTTCCTGCAAGGATTTTAATGCAATCAACTTTACTTTTTCTTAGATTTTAGTTTTGTATAATTACTTGATAGGAATAAAATTATTCAGCCATCAATTTTCTTTCATTGAAACATTAAACATTGCTATGATTTGGAGTTTTTTCAGTTTTATTAAAATATAATTGACATATGACATTGTATTAGTTTAAGGTGTACAACATAATAATCTGATGTATGTATATATTACAAAATGATGGATGGATGGATGGATGGATGGATGGATGGATAGAGAGAGAGAGAGAGAGAGAGAGAGAGAGAGAGAGAGAGAGAGAGAGAGATGTCCATGAAACCATCACCACAATCAATATAAAACATTTATCACTCCCGAATATTTCCTCATGCCCTCCCACTCCAGACGCCCTCATCCCCAAACTACCACTTATCTATTTTCTGTCACTATAGATTCATTTGCTTTTTCTAGAATTTTCTGTAAATGGAATCATGCCATTTTTGTCTGGTTTCTTTCACCACATAATTCTTTTGAGACTCATCCATGTTGCTGAGTGTATCCATACTTTATTCCTTCTTATTGCTGAGTAGTATTGCATTGTATGTATATAACAGTTTGTTCATCTAGTCACCTGTTAACTGATATGTGGGCTGTTTCAAGTTTTTGACTATTACAAATAAAGTTGCTTTGCACATTTGCATATAAGTCTTTGTATGGACATATGCTTCCATTTCTCTTGGGTAAAATACCTAGGAGTATTACAGCTGGATGATTTGGTATTTATAATACTTTTTAATGATTTTTAAAGTAACTGTTAAACTATTTTCCTAAGTGGTTATATCATTTTACATTCCAGCCAGCGGTGTATGAGAGTTTCAGTTCCTCCATATCCTTGTCAACTCTGTAGAGTTAAGTCTTTTTAATTTTAGTCATTCTAGTAGTTAGGTGTTGGGAGTCTTCCTTTTGCTTTTTTGTGTTTTCCAAATTTTCTGCAATGAAATATATCTTTGGTAATTAAAAAACTTTTTAAAGTACCTACAATAAAAGGTAGCCTAGTACAATATGAAGTCTTAGTCTAGAGACTTCTCATTCAAAGAGCTACCCAGTATGGTCTTCAGAGTCCCAGAAAAGAGTGCCAGGTGTGACCTGCATAAGCCTTCCTTATAGGATAACATTATTTTTTAAATCAATTTTCTTTTCAATGTTATAACCATACTGAGTTTTAAGAAAAAATGTGAACACACATAAACCTCCCAATCTAACATATTATTTCCTTTTTCTATTTTCTCCTCCAGCCCTATTCATCTAAATACATGTTTTACAGAATTCTAACAAGCTATTCTGTAGTTTACATTTTTACTTGTCATAATATCGTATTTTCCATATTGCTTATTTATCTTTTAACCATAATTTTAAATGCCGAATCAATGCATTATAAATTACTTATCTAATTACTTCCTTAACCTCCCATTGTTGGGCTGTTTTTAATTTTCCATTAATATTATTAATAATAATGTTGTAATAAATAAGTTGGTACAAAAAGCTATTTCTTCTTTTGAATAATTTCCTTATGATAAATATCCAGGAGTGAGATTCCTCATGAAAGACCAGAACATTTTTCTTTTCTTTTTGTTTTTTTCTTTTTACACCTACAGAACCTGGTCTTTTTAGGTGGTCTCCCATCCAAGTACTAACCAGGCCCAACCCTGCTTAGCTTCTGAGATCAGACAGAATCGGACTTGTTCAGGGTAGCATGGCTATAGGCCAGAAAATTTTTCTTGTTCCTGATACATACTGTCATATGGCTTTCCCAAAGGGTCTTACTAAATTTATATCACTTTCCATGTGCCAACATGGTTTCTACAGTATTTGCTAATTTCCTGGGTATAACACCTTATTGTCTAATTTACATACTGTTGACTACTCACCAGGTAGACATTTTCCCACGTCTAAGATCACTGACAGTTGTCCTCTGCTGATTAGGATGCTCTGTTTTCACAGACCAAGAGCCAAGGAGTGTAACCCTGGGCCCTCTCAGCGCAACTCCAGCTGATCACATCCGGACGCCTGAGGCAGACGCTGTTGGAAAGGTGTAAGTGTTCAAAGTGGTAATGACATGGACTTTTCTGCTTTCATCTTGTTTATCTTTGTTTTTAATTTATTTTGCTTCTGTTTTTTTTCTGGAGATTTTCAGCTGACAGCATATTCTGACAGCTAGAATTAAATTGCTGTCTAAGAAACAAAGATTCTTGGAGAGGACTAAATAGTAATTCAGTTTCCTACTGAATCTGTATTCTTTGGGTGGGTGGGTGAAGAGTGAAGTTTAACTTCTAACAGTGTAGAAGCAGCTTTCTCCATTTGTCCATTTAGTTGAGATCTATAGACATGCCTAGATAGCTGGAGTCTGTCAATTCAACCTTGGTTTCTCCTCTCAGGATTCACTCATCTCTGGGTAAAATAAACAACACTAATTATACTAACACTAATTGCTAACATGTATTAAGTGCTTCTTTTGTCTCCACCTCCAACTGGAACTATAGCCTCCTGTGACCTCCCATGAGCCTCAGTGACTTGAGAACTTGCCCTCACCTGCCTTGTGGTATAGGGATTCCTTCCTGGGTCAGAAAGTCTTTGTGTTCCCTAGCAACAAAGGGACAAGGGCACTGAGATGGTGAGACAGCTGTCTGAATTCTATTTTTTTAACTTTTATACCTCATCTTTTTCCACAATGGTTTTAAACCACTTACAACAACAACCCTATCACAAAAAAAAAAAGAGAGAGAATCAAAAAGAATTTTTTTTAAATAAGGAAGAAAAGAAAAAAGAACATCAATACTCCACAAAAGTCATTATAGACATTGTGATTAGAGTTCTGACTTTCAGACTTGATACAGAGATTCCTGAATGTGAAAGCAAGAAGTAAAAGCAACACGACCAGGTTTGTGGTTCTCATTTGCGACGTACCTGTTCCTCAGGGGAAATAACTGTTTTCCTAGCACTAAATTCTAAAGGATACTTCTGTGGGTTTTTATAGAGTGACATTGAATGATTTAAAGACTCATATATTTACAGGAAATTCCACTTACCTCATTCAACAAATATTTCTCACATTTCTATAGTAAGGCCCTGTGCTAGCACAGCATAGTATGTATAATACTGATGTAGCTAAAAAATAAAATTTCCAGAGCCAGGCCTGGGACACAGTAGCTGCAGCTGCTGCTGTTACTGAAATCCATATGGCTATTTCTTAGTGACCTTTTTACCCAGAAAAAATAAGTCAGTTATCCTCAAGGCATATAGTCAGTGACAGCAATCCTACAAAGGGTCAAACTAACACAGCATATGGCCTTTTAGTGGCTGAATTTTATCAAGAATACAAGTCAGAGTACATAAACAAATAGATGAATAGTTGTGTATTCTTAGACAATCTTTCTTAAAGTTCACTTTATTTTTCAGCTAAACATTTGATAGAAGAAATTTTAGTTAGATAATCCTCTGTCATTCAATTAAAGGCACAAATATGCAATCCCAAAGAGGCAAACTATTTTTTCTGCTCCCTAAGTTTAGGATTTAGCCTGAGAGAATCCCAAAAGTAAAAACCAAACTTTCTCATCCCCCTTATTCAGAAAAAGAGAGTTGACCAAACTTGTAAAATGTCCACCACAGTGCCTGACAGAGAACATGTGCTCAGTCAGTGTTCACCTTCCCTCTTCCTTAGTTTGGTCCTGTTGGTTTGCTTTTTTCAAAGGGGCAAAGATTATAACGTACACCATCTACACAGAGGACTCCCAGGATGTGAGCCTGAGTCCCCAGAGAGGTTGAGTCCTATAGACACATCTCTTCTTCCAAAAGAAAGAGAAGGGAAGACTGAACCAAGACTGTTCAACCAGCAGACACCAGTCAGCATCAGTCATGTGAGTGTAAACACCTAGGAGCTTGGTCAAAAGGCCCTACCTGGATTGTGCTCCCATTATGACTACCATAGACAGTTGTGCAGATTGCTTACTATACAAAGGCATCTGACGAAGTGAGGCAAGTTGGGGCTGAAACCCAGTCTGTAGCCTGCTCAGCATGCCCTGCACCCCACTGTTGGGCCACATCCTTCTAAAGGTTGGGGTACCAATGTCTAATTCCTACCAAAATATTAAACGGAACTTCAGTTCTTCTATACTTATACTTCTGGCATCAAATATGTGGAAGTTTTTCCCACAATTAATTCTCCAACTCTCTGAACACCAACAGGATGTCCCATAATTCAGTTCTGACACTAAGTACTCAGAGTTAGCACAGGCCCACAGGTTGGGGACTCAATCCCACAGACTGCCTCCACTTCAGACACCTATCGCAAGTCCCAAGTTGTGTCCTGTACTTCTGACCAAGAAGCTTTAAAGAGAAGAGTCCCACCACCTCCTCCTCTGGTTTGATAATTTAATAGGATGGCTCACAAAACTAAGGGAAACACTTACTATTACTGACTTATTACAAAGTTTATAATGAAGAATACAAATGAATAGACATGCTGAGGGCAAAGTCCAGAAGGGTCCCAATCACAGGAGCTTCTGTCCCCATGGAGTTTGGGGTGTGCCACAGTCCCAGCATGTGGATGTGTGCAACACCCCAGAAGCTCTTTGAGCTCCTTTGGATTGGGTTTTTATGGAGGCTTCATTATACAGGCATGATTGATAGAATCACTGGCAAGTGGTAATTAACTAAACCAGTCCCTCTCCCTTCCTCTGAGGTCAGGGGTGTAGGACTGAAAGGTCCAACCATCTAATCACCTAGATGGTTCCCATGGCAACCAGCCTCCCCTCTTTAGGGGCTTTCGAAAAGTTACCTCGTTAAGATGTGGTTGAAAGGAGCTTGCTATGAATAACTAAAGATACTCCCTTCATCTTTATGTTCCAGAAATTGTAAGGATTTTAGGGGCTTTGTGCCAGAAACTGGGCACTTAGACCAAATATATATTTCTTATTATGTAATAACAGTATCACAGGTACTGAGTAGGCAGCCATGGCCCTGCTCTGCCATCCTCTCTTAGAAGGAACCTCCATGTTGTCCCAGCCTACGGGGAAAGATGAGGACTCACATGGCTGCAGTCATCTGCTTAAGGTTTCCTGAAAGTTAGCAAATATTGCAGCAGTGAATAAAGCTGGCTTTGATTTAAACTACTTAACCATTAATGGTGGCAACAGCAATCTGTCAAAGGCGAAAACTACTTCACTTTGATCCAACTATGTAGACCGTGATTTAGCATCAAAAAGGGGGGCAGATCATAAAATGTATTCTATTCCTCTTCTCTCCTATGAAGTTATACCTAGCAATTTGAAATCAAAGGTGGAACCTTAGTTTCTTCCCACCAGCTCCATTCTAAGACTTGCTCTTCTGCTTCATCTGGGACCCACACAAATTCCATTTTAATCCATTCTGTCTTGTTCAACATAATCTTCCTTTGATGAGTTTTTTTTTTCTTGTTTCCTTCATGTGTCATGGTTGCTGTAACATGGTCCTTTTCCTAAATTGTTCACCTTTAGGAGGAGATGGAGTTGATTGACAAAGTCAAGAGAAAGAAAAAAACCAAGACAGACAAGTCCAAGATGCCCGAGGGGGAGAGAGAAGGAAAGGCCCATGTGGAAGCAAAGGCTGCTGTTGGTAAGCAAGCATGTCCACGAGAATGACCCAGAAGGAGACACGTAATGGGGGCTAGGAGGTGTCACCGAGAATCAGCATGGGTCCTATGGGACAAGCTCTCTGTTTTGAGTCTCCTCAACCACCACAGCTAAATGGTGTTGCAGCCTTACTTCTTCATGCCAGTATCTTAGGAAACAGGTAGAGATAACTGGGGTGCCTAGACACTTGTGATCACCAAGAGAGGAAATGATAATAATATTAACATCTATTTACTAAATATCCACTGTATTAGGAGCTATGTATATATAATATCATGAAATCCCCACAACGTCTTCATTAAGTAAGCGCTATTATTATATCATGTAGTAGTTGAAGCTACGAGAGGTTGGGAGACCTGCATAAGGTCAAACAGATCAAACAGTAAAGTGGTGGATCCAGGGTCTGACTCTGCCATTTGATTCCAAATACATGCTATTACCACTGCCTCTATGAGCTAATAATACATCATAACCTGAGAATTGGGCAATCAGAACATTTGGGAAGGGGAAGGATGCAACCAGTTCTGAATGTTTACCCTGGCTACCATTTTTCTTCTTGGTTCCCTATGTTGCACCTTAAAAGGAATTCAGATTCCTGTGCTTCTGAAGACTTTCTTTAGCCTAAAACCTACACCCATTCTTTCCTGGGCACAATTCAGAAAACTTCCAAACAAATCAAAAGCTATCAGAATGTATGACATTGGATAGTCTCCTGGGCCAGATTTATCTACAAAGTTTGCTTTTTAAAGTCTTGCTGAGTTTACGTTGTTGTAGCCCATGCCTTGCACACCATTGGCAGGACTGGGAAAAGGAAATATCTGTGGCCCTCAGAGGTGAATTGAGGAAGGGTCCTGAGAGATGGAAGGCTTAAACTTTGCCAGGTTACAAGCTACAACCTCAGGCTGGACTCGGGAAGCATGACTTTCCAGCTAGGTCTATAGGTCTCCCCTCCAGAGAGTTTTACCCCCACCAAAGGTCAAAGTGAAATTGGACTTTTTTAGTAGCAAGATTGCTGATTTATGGTTGATCTGAATAGAATAAGGCAGTTTTTCAAAAGGTGGTCTGGGAACTACCCTTCTTAAAATACTTGGAGAGGTTGTTGAAATATAGAGTTCTACCAAATCGGACTCTAGGACTGGGGCTCAGGAATCTGCACCCCACATGATTTCTTTACACACTGAAGTTGAAAAGTTACTGAAAAGGATGCATAGAGATCACATTTACTTAGCTATGCTTCTGTCCCTGATTATTCTCCCCCAGGAAAGGCAAGGGAATTAAAAGCTAAAAAGAAATCAGAGTTAATTCCCAAAGGAAAAAAAACAGGAGCCAAAAGGAAAAAGACACAGAAAGAAAGGAATCTGGAAATAGCGGCAGAGCTGGACGGGCCTGATGTCATTAACTCCAAAGAAACAGAGGACACCTCAGATAGAGGCTTCTTTCCTTTGGGCTCTGTTGCGGAAGACCCTTGGCTTTCCCCCAGATATGATGCTGAGGAGAGCCAAGTTTCCATAGATGGAAGATCATCGCCCACCCAGATTGTACCTGTCACAGAAAACATGGACTCTAAAGAAGAGAGAAGCTATGAGGACCCTTCCAAGGTAGGGGCCAATGTTCTCACACTGGCCAGAGGGATCTCTATCCTCACTGGTGCAACAGCAGGGGTAGAAAAAATTGCCCCGAGGCATACTGCCTTTACAGTAACTGCTCTACTACAGAACAGTTTTATTTGTTCTACTTTGGTACCTACTAACCCTTTGAAGAAGCCAGACCTGATCAAAGAGAGTGGCAGAGCCACTCGAAATGATGCATTCTGAAGCTCCCAAACTGCCAAGGTGTTGAAGAGCAGGAAGTCGCTGCAGCCCCCATCTATGAGGGCTACAGGCCTCATAGGCCTCATAGGGAGAGGTAAATTCAGGCTATCAGAGCCAAACACACATCCTTGACTTGGCCTCGAGTTCACACCTTGCTTGCCTCCAAAAAGTTATAGAAATTCCTCCTTTCCTTATCTGCTTTTCTGTGGCCTACAGCTGGCCCACAGGCAGCTTACACACACATATCTGCCTTTACAAGGTGCTTTTGCATGTAAGAGTTATTTTGTTCCAGGGGCCTTGATTCCATTGTCAAGTATTTAAGAGGAAAACTGAGTGAGTGTAAGGAAAATTAGTTTAGAAAATTCCTGCAATTAATCAAAAATGCCGTACAGGTACATCTCTCAACAAGACCAACATAGCCAGTTATTCCTCTGCTGTTAGAATAGATCACTATTTCTTCCACTGAAATGACAGTGCTGAACTGCACTGAGAGATCTTGTTGTTCAAAAAAAGAGTACCTTTAAACACTACTAACACAACCACAGTTAAACCACTATGGTTAAACTTGCATAAGCTACATGCATATGGTACTTCTCTACTGAATCTCATTTAATCTTTACAGCCACACTTTTGAACCAGGTACGATTCGTCCCGTTTTATAGATATGAAAGTTGAGGATAGAAGGAACTAAATGTCTGTTGCCAGAGTAACACAATCATCAAGTGATGGAGCCAAGACTTAAACCCAGGTCCTTTGAATCCAAAATCAGAACTCTTGTCACTATTTTAAGTTGTTATGTATTTATTTATTTTATAGCCCATGGTCTTCCAAAAAAGATTTCAGATTTTTCTTTTATAGTTCTCAATCCTGCCAGCTGCCTAGATTATAGAATTCTGCTCTACATAGCAGATGAATATTTCAACCTGTGTACAGAACTTTTCTGAGCCTGCTAGATTATGAGAATTTCTTAGATTCATTGTCAGTTCGTAGTACTGTACTGCCTCTGCAAAGGCTGAAAAGCAAGGAAGCTGGATACATGTGGAAGAGTTGCCTTTCAAGGTTCCTCTCACGGGCATATTTCTGATTGAAAGGAGGCACCAGGGAGAGAAAACAAGCTAAGACACCTTTTGCATAAACTGAAAGAAACTTTCATGGAAAAAAGTGGGTTTGTAGGGCATTCTGCGTAAGTCAAATACATCTATACCTAAGACAGCCCCTGGTAAAATAGCCTTTATCTAGAACCCTTATCTAGAACCTATTCAGCCCTGACTTCACCAAGGTTTTTAAAACCACAATGCCTCCCATTGATATATTCTCATTTAATTGATGAGTGAAGCCTTGGCCTCGAGTAATTTTTAAAAGTTCCTTGGGTGATTCTAAAGTACGGCTAGGGTTCAGAACTCTAGACATACAATGGACCAAACATTATCTTGGCACCTTCACTGTTTCAATTAATCCTAGCAATAGCCCCAAGAGGAAGACAACATCAGAAAAATTAAGTTGCGATACTCAAATCCTGAAGAAAGTTAAGAGAAAAACTTGGATCCAGGTCAGTCAGACCAGGACCCAAGCTGGTAAGAGCAAAGTTTATGCGGCTGTGGTCAGAGTGTGGAAACCACTTAATGATTCCATCTCAGATTAGAGACAGTGTCTGGGTGGAGGAGGGCTCACTGCTGAGGCAAGCTCACACCTCATCACCACGTTGTCCCTTGCACTGAGAACTCTCTTCCTTAGGCCCTCCTTGCCAAGAGGGAACAGGAGAACGCTTCCCGGGACAGGCTGCGAGCAGAGAGGGCTGAGATGAGACGGTTGGAGGTGGAGAGGAAGAGGAGGGAGCAGGAAGAGCAGAGGCGGCTCTGGCAGGAGCAGCTGGAAAGGGCAGAGAAGATGAAGGAGGAGCTGGAGTTGGAACAGCGAAGCCGCGCAGAGGAGATCCGGTAGGTCGAGGCAGCTGCCACAGAGGCCATGGCCATGTTAGGAAGCAGAAGAAAAAGACAGAGCTTGACTTCCACCAGGGCGAAGTTGGGTTCTGAGGCTCATGCCCTGAAGTAAAGCAGCATGTCTCATTGTTCTCTAACCTCTGTTGCCCTAGGAACAAGCTGGACCAAAGATAAGCTGCAATGTCTTGACCATTAGGACTCCAGATAGGTGTCCCTGGGATCTTCCTGACAGGGCTTTGAGATTCAGCTGCAGAGAACATTTGTTGAGCCCCTACCACATTGTCTCCTTTGCACAAGGCCCTTTCATAGGCTTTGACTCATTTAATCTTCACAACCACCTTGTGAGGCAAGGGTTTTAAAATCCATTTCATGAGAATGGAAAACGAAGCTCTGGGAACTTGAGGCCCCTACCCCAGAGCACAGAGCTCGGCTTCTAGTTCCAGGCCCACTGTGTTCTTGCCTCTGCCCTTTAATTGGGGTTCCCTTGGGAAACCCAGTTTCCTCTGAACGAGATGCTCCTTGTGGCTTATAGCCTGCAAAGCGTCCCCCAGGGCACTGCCTGTTTCACAAAGATACCCCAGTTTTTTCTGCCATTTCCCTGACCATCTGTGTTTTCTCAGCTTGAGGAAGCAGAGACGAGAGGACGAACGGCAGCGGCAGGAGGAGGAGGAGAGAAAGCAGTGGCTCCAGTTGCAAGCAGCCCAGGAGAGAGCCAGGCAGCAGCAGGAGGAGTTCCGGAGGAAACTGCAAGAGATACAAAGAAAAAAGCAGCAGGAGGAAGCGGAGAGAGCTGGTGAGGGAGATCCTGGAGTTCTCTGCATCTCCTGTCTACCTGGGGCAGAAATCTCTCCCACTGTGGGTGTTCATTTGCATCTTCCCAGAATTATTCCTATCCTAGGCCTTAGTGTGTGAAGCACCCTCAACGTATAAGCTATTTTTTTTTTTTCAAAGTAATTAATGTGTGACTCTAGCAGGTTGAGATAGATCAAAATAAGATTCACTTGTGGAAACGACTCTTGGATCCTGCTCCCAATTCAGTAATCCCCTGAAGAGGGACCCTGCCCTTCCCATTGCCCTTTCAGCATTGCTCAGGAGCTTCCTAAATTGGAGAGAGACCTGCTCCTTTCTTCCTTCCCTAGCAGATGGAAACAATCGAACAGCTGGATAACTTCAGGGCAGCATTTCAGGTGCTGATGTGTGGAATCTCTATAGCCTACTTTTGTGGAAGAGGAAGAAACTTCAGCAGATGACACTCTTTAGACTGGTCAGTCCAGCTGAGTACACACCAAGTTTCTCCAGGCCCTGATCTTACCCTCCTCCTCAATCCATCTGCATACCACCCCATGAGCACACTAGGCTCTGGAAAATTCTCCCCCAAGGTTTTGTGTTAATTGCACAGTGCACTGCACATAGTAGGTGGATAAGACTTTCAAATCAGTCAGTTAACCGCAAGGTAATCCCCACAGAGGATCTGGCAGCCTGATGGCGGGTAAACTTCAAAATTTCTCATGGGGAGTTCCTGGGAATCACAGTTGAGAATTGGATCAGAGAATTGTTTTCCCCAATAAAGAAATTCCTGAGGAGCCCAACCCCTTTCCTTTTCTGCAGAGGCAGAGAAGCAAAGGCAGAAGGAATTGGAAATACAGTTAGCAGAAGAACACAAACGCCTGATGGAAATGGCTGAAGAAGAACGGCTGGAGTACAAACGGCAGAAACAAGAAGCAGAGGAGAAGGCTCGTCTGGAAGCAGAGGAGAGAAGGCAAAAGGAAGAGGAAGCAGCAAGGCTGGCTCTAGAGGAAGCCATGAAGCAAACTCAGGAACTAGCCAGGTATGGGGTATTTGGGCAACAGTTGCCTTAGGGGGATTGTTTAAGGTCTTTGCTGCCTGATGCTAGTACTAGCCGTGCACTGCCTTTGGACTACTGAAGTTTCCTACTCCCTTGAGCATAGTTTGAAGGAACTAAAAAACAGATAGCTTCTTTCGCTGCAAACATCACAAAACTTCTGTAAGACTTATATAACTTGTGTTGAAGCTAGAAAGGAGTTTAGAGATAATCTATTGCAGCCCTCTGGTTTGCAGATGAGAAAAATGAGGCCCACATATATATTTTCTAAGCTGGCAATAAATGCATTACAGAAAAATATTTAAAGATGTGATAGGATTGCAGGAGGCCGAGTTTAGGTTGGTCGGCCAGGGCAAGACCTCTTGAAAGATTATGTATAAGGTGAAACCTGAATGACAAGGAGTTAGCCACATAAACATCTGAGAGAAAAATAGTCCAGCAGGTAACTAGTTAGTGCAAAGATTTAAAGAAAGACTGGCCTGTCAGACGAATAAAAGGACAGCATGGCTGGAATGAATTGAACAAGGCACAAAGTATACTCCCAGATGAAGTCAGAGAGGTAGGCTAAAACCAGATCTCACAAAGGCCTTGTTAGAAGGCACAGAATCCGTCATCAGGAGCCAACAGCATTTTCCTCCTTTATTCTCATACAATAGTAATGATTATTGCATTGTTCTGACAATAGAATCTTGGTTTTAATTGACTCTATAAACTCCATCTAAGCTAATACTCTTTAGGAGACTGGAAGGAGTAGGCAGCCAGAACTCTATTTCAAGGTTTTCCACTTATCCTTGAGTTGTTCCTCTTCTGGACTTTCTCCATCTGTTACATGAATTACAAAACGATAATCTTTTGTGATGTATTGATTCAATTTCAAAGTTTTGTACTCCATATATCATAGCAGTAGGGCTGGATTTGTAAGTATTGAAACCAAAAGCAAGCTATTGGAGATCCAATTTTTCACAAAAAGAGAACTGGCAAGTCATACCAGGGTAAGTTGAGCAATTTTGTAAGGTTAGCGCAAGTAGGTGAGAGCAGAAAACCAATAAAGGAGTTTGTGAGGAGTTGATCCTCACTCTACCAAGGGTTAGAACTTGATGCCAACTGGCTCTATTTCATCTTCATTTGTCTGACATTGGCCCAGGTACTTGAACTTCTGTTTCCTTCTCTACAGTAAGGGAGGTCCTTCCAGCAATGCAAGTTTAAGAACTCTGAGTTATGCTTTTCCTTTTACTTTTCCAGTAGGAGGCACATGATACTTTAACCTTCATGTGTAACTAAATGCACACTGTATAATCTTCCACTAAAATGCAAGATCAGGAGCCCCAAGTCTAACTGATGATTATTCAAACCCAAAGTTCAACAAGCGTATAAGGACAAATTCTGGGATGCTTAATCAGTATTGGGATTGTGGGTGGGGTTTTCTCCTTAGGCAAAAAGCTGCTTTGAAGAAACATCTTCATTTCCATCAAGAACTCCGCAAGGAAGCCAGTGGCCTGCAGTGGACGCACAACATTTCCAGACCATGGGTCTACTCTTACTTTCAGTTCCTCCCAATACCCAGACCTTAAGGCTAGAAGAAAACAAAAAAGTAAGTTGAGAGGTGGTGACAAAAAAAAGAAACTTCCTTCTATAATGAAGTTCCATACTGAGCCCAATTCATTCTACCTCAATTCGTTCACCTCAACCCACACCTAACTTCACTCTGGGAAGTTCACTCCATTCTCGCCAACCCTCCCTACCACACATACTTTACTCAACCCAATTAAACTCTTCTCTCACTTAAATCCTTTATATCCTCTAAAACCACATAAATCCATAAGTTTTGGTGCCTAAAACTGGCCCATTTTTATGTAATTTTACAATGTATGAATTTTAGTAAATTTCAGTTTAACTTCAGTTAGTAAGACACTAATGGTCTTAGGCTAGTCCAAGGATTTCATTTTAGTCAATGTGTCTGAAAGAGTTGCAGGTAAATGTAAACTCTGTAATGCAAATAAATCTGAATTAGCTAAGAGCTAATTCATACATTAAGAATTTTATTATATTCTTTATAAAGCAAAAACAAAACACATCCATTTCACCCTAAGAAACTAAAATGTAATGTCTATTTAAAACAAGGTAATCATTTGATAAATGTTCATTTGAGCAAAATGAGCTGTTTTGTGAGTTATTCTCACATTCTCTAAGTATAGATTCTAGAGCTGCGCTGTCCAATAAGAAGCCATATGTAGCTATTTAAAAGTAAGCTAAAACATTGAATTCTCCAGTCACACTAGCATTTCAGATGCTCAGTAACCACATGTGGCTACTGGCAATCATACTGGACAGCACAGATATAGAATGTTTTCATCATCACAGAAGTTCTATTGGACAGCACTGTTCCAGAGCCCTGAAAACTAACAAATCTTAAGGTTTTGCTCCTAACTGTGCCTTGAAGAATCAACTATTTATATAATTTTCCCATTTTTAAAATCACATTGACTCTACAAAGACTCTTGATAATTTATCTTTAACATCATTTAAATTAATACATATCTAGTATATATCATAGAATCATCATCAAAGGGGATATTAAAGTGGTATCTGAACCTGACTTTTCCCACAAATTTATTTTGCCCTATACCATACTTCAGAGCCCACAGCTGAAAAACTTAGTATTTGCAAATGAGTCCCTCAAATTTCTCACTAATGCTTGCAATGTATTTGCTTTCTATAGGAACTGCACTTCTATAATCCAGAAGTCAACCTTAATTTTGATTTTATATTGCTTTGTTATTGAACTTGGATTTGACGTTTATCTTTCACTGTTTTATGTAAAATAGAAAATGGCCAAAACACTATCAGTCATAGTGAGTTTAAATGTCACAAACTTCTCTCAAACTTATTGATCCTACTTACATCCATTCATTTCATTCACTCAATAGCACACTTTGTTAGATGAGAAAGTAGCATCTCAAGTAATTCAACCAAGAACAGAAGAAAGAACACTCAAGGAAAACGTCCTTGTGGGGGAAATTACCATTACTGACTTTATTTTCTCCCTTCTTTTACAAATTTAGGTTGTTGCAGTCAAGCACCAGGTAGAGTAGCTACACTAAATGTTATTCAAGGCCCCTTCCAAATCTGATATTCTATTAAATTGTTGCTGTGAGAGGCCTATTTTATCAGCACTGCCACACCAGATAAACACATTTTAAAGTTAACCACTGCAGAATGCAATACATTTAGAAGAATCCAATTAACTAAACCAAGAAAATTTTATTTCTCCAGTAGCTAAGCTCTACCACCTAAATGCTGAGCACCTTCAACATAGATGCAAACAAAAAGATGCCAAACTACATATTCAAGCATTCTGGATAGCTCAAATAGCCTATCAGGTTTGTTACCCAGGCCTGACAGAAATATGCAACTCAATGAAGATTTTCTACAAATGGGCCTAATTTCTATTCACTATTTATTATATATGATAAATGCCAGGTGATGATCTAAAAGCTCAAATTTAGCTGGACTATATAGGTACAATACAAAGAATCTTTCAGTTAGGGTCAGATATAGGAATTTACAAGACAAGCCAATTATTTTTCAACAGGTGACTTGAGCAGGGTATTTAAGCTATAACAGTTTATCAAATACATTAGAAATAGGTTTTATTTGCTCCTCTCAATTGCTCAGATGACATTCTATTTGGAATAACATGAAATTAATGTGTATGCATAGATATATACTAAATTCTGTGATTCATTAAAAGGTTAAGTCCTCTAATAGAAACTAATTTAAATTTTATACAAATTTAAATATTTAAGATATAAAGAAAAAACAAAAAATATAAACAAAGTATATGAAACCTTAACTAGGCAGGGAACATTTTGTAAACTACTCAAGGAGCAATTGAAATTATCAATATAAATCAATTAAGAATTTTGGTGTGCCCATTTATTCAAGATGTCCAGGTAACCATACAGAAATACCAAGATTTTTTAAAAAACAAAACACTGAGTATTTAAGAAGGTACTGTGGCCTTAATTAAATCCTTAATTCAGAAGGCACTTCAGTAACTTTCAGTGCTTCGAAGTCCTAATCATCATCGCTGTACAGTACTGAAGAAAAAAATTATTTGCACCATGTACAAACAATAATTTCCAGTATTATGCAAGAAAACCTTATGTTTTAGGCATTTTCTATTTCTATACAATTAAAAATAAAATGAACATTAGTACAGTTTTTACAAATATTTTGTTTATTTTAATGAAGCTGGTACAGACAATGTCCATTTAAAACCCATATCCCAGGCCAAAAAGTACAAATAAAATCAAAAAGAGCAGTGTTCTGTTGTACACATTTCTGCACAAATAACTTTATTAAACTGCTAATGAAAATTAGAACTTTTCTGGGATCTTCCTACAAGATTTTTCTTTACTCTTAAAATGCCTTCTCTTCAGTGAAGCCATCTTTGGAGTTAGTCTTTACTCTCATCATATCTGTTATCTTGACTCCAACCTGATATTCTTCTTCTTTTGGTCCAGACCCTCAGATTTTAAAAGTAGCTTCAAGTTAAGGAAAGGTCATTTTTCCACAGTTCAATTCTCTGAAAAACTTCCATCTCCCACTGAAAGTCATAGTCCAGGAGTGAAGCAATCACATGCTAGAACTTCAGGGCCAATTAGAAAGTCATTATGAACACTTGCATCGGTCGATCTTATTTATCACAAGCCTGAAAATGCACAGTCCTGAAAAAGGTGGCCTCTCTGTGCACACATGTAATATTTAAAAAGGAAAGATCAATATGAAGGGGGTTGAGGTTTAATCACCAAAAATCAGCACAGTGAAAACAAACAATAATGAACAATGGGCACTAGAATTCAAATTACCAGATGTTTTAAAGAAATGGGGTGCCAGTTTTCAACTCCGTTTTGAACACCACATTACAAAAGAACTATTTTTAAAAATAAAAAAGGATTGAGGGAAAAGAAAAAAAAAAAATAAAAAGAATATCTAAACTGTTGAATGACCCCCCGTTTGTTCCTGATAAACTTCAATCACATCTTCTTCCTCCATTCCCAGCTGTAAGAGGGAAGAAAAATATTTTAGTAGAATATAAAAGCACTATTTTTTCATTGGTTGCAATTATGTGGCCACTGTTTTAAAGTGCAAAAAGATACAAAAGAGGTCCATAGTTACACTGTTCTAAGATTAAGAATCCCGTTTCCTTTAATCTAAAGAACGTGGAGATATCTTTCCTTCTGATTCTGTACCTATAAAGTCATTCATTATTTTGATGAGTCCATTTAACTCTCCTGTTTATTCACTATATAAAATTTAAGTGTTTATTGAAAAGGACTTTAAAGTTTTAAATCTAATGAAATATGTATTTAATAGTATAATAGTTTTATGGCATATTTTCTGAAAAACGTTTTACTTCTGGATGTAATTAATAAAATCTTTTTCAAAAAACCTGATCTCACTTTGAAATATATGTGGTTTTATTCAGAAAAAATCCTGCCTAAGGATTAATTTCTAAGTGGTTTGCTTTGTCATTTATAATTCCTTCTGGCATATAATTATTTTTTTCTTTAATAATGACCAATCTCACTGCAGAAAAATTATCTACACATCTACTTTTACTCAATATCTCCAGATTTATAATCAAGATTTCTCAGCCCATTCCTTCTCAAGTCTTACCAAAAAGGGGGAGGGGGCTCTTTAAAATTCCTTTTACAGAACATTAAGCAAAGTATAGGCAATTATTGATTTTCTTTAATGTGCTTTATATGCATTGAAGTATTCTGGAATTTTTTTCTTAAAGATAGTACAGTAGTCCCCACTTATCCACAGGGGATATCATGCATTCCAAAGACCCCCAGGGAAGGCCCGAAAGTACTGACTCCTACTTATATTATGTTTTTTTCCAATAGAGATATATATACTATGTTTTTTCCTCTTTAGCATATCCGAATTGCCAACAACACTACTCTTGCACTTTGTGGCCATTATTAAGTAAAACAGGGTTACCTGAACACACGCACTATGATATCACAGCATATATAACCGAGACAGCTACTAAGTGACTAATGACTGGGTAGCATATACAGCGTGGATACACTGGACAAAGGGTGATTCACACACATCCCAGGCAGGATGGCGTGAGATTTCATTATGCTACTCAGAATTGTGCACAAGCCTATGAACTTTTTATTTCTGGAATTTTTCATTTAATATAATTTTGACCGTGGCAGACAGCAAGTAATTGAAACCATAGAAAGTGAAACTACAGATAAGGGAGACTTCTCTATTAATAATGGGTGCCTTCGAGAAATGGAAATGAAGACATATTCACAGTATATTTTCCATTTTATATATTTTGGTAGTTTGGCTTTTTATTACTTTTATTTTTAACTATAAGTATTTTTTCTTTAAAAAAGAAATGAGTACATAAGAGGATGTGGTGTCATACAGCAACCTAGGTGTCACCCTCAGTGAGGGAAAAGGACTGTGACTCTGTTGATTCTGGTGTGCCACCAGGGTTGAGAAGCAAAGCACTGTGAAAAGCAGACTGAAATAAAAACGCCAGCATTTTCCACTGAACTGCAATGGATCACAAAAACAAAAACAAAATTTTAAAGGAAAGTCTAATATCAGTAACTTTGTAGTTTTATAAGAAAAGTTGTATATTTTATAGGGGGCATTTTTGTGCAGAATTATAAAATATAAAAATTAAAATATGCTAAGAAAACTAAAAACTATGGAGAATATGAAGCTATAGCTTCAAAAAGTACATTAGTAGAGATGAATGAACAAGACAAGGAGGTCACTCCCTAAATACCTACTCTCTCCCACTGCCCCATTATTCTTCTGAAATAACATCTTAATAATAGTGAGAAAGGTGTCACTAAAATGTTTTAAGTATCTATTCTGTATCAAGTGATTATGCCAAGCTAGGACAGGGAAAATACAAGATTAGTATGGAACATCCTATTATGCCATAAGATAATAAAATACTCAAGAAAGTGGGTGGATACTAAACCTAGGGGGGATATTCAAAAGTATGTCCTCACAAATTACTCAATTAAAACAAGAAAAACAACAACTATACAGTAAAGAAACAAGTTAAATTGAGCGATAAAAATTAACATCACCAATAAAGGGTTTCATGTGCTCCAGATATCACACCCTGAGACACATCACCATTTATGTAGTATTCCAGCCAAAAATACATAACCCGAATCTGGGACTTTCTAGAAAATAACTGATTTGTATTCTTCAAAAATGTAAATGTCATGGAAGACAAAGAAAGGCTGAGGAAATGTTCCAAATTAATGATGATTAAAGAGGTACTTGAATAAAATATGTTGATACTGAACTGGATCCTGTGGAGGACAAAATTTACTATAAAAGACATAATTGGGACAAATGACACAATTAGGTTGTAGATTAAAGTATTCTAACAATGTTAAGTGCCCTGAATTTGATTAACAGTACTGTGGTTATGCAAAATATATCTGTTCTTAAGAAATACACACTAAAACATTAAGTAGTAAATGGCCATGGCGTATGCGATCTACTCCCAAGTGGTTCAAGGGATATATACACACATATATATGGGGGGAGGAGAGTAATAAAAAGCAAAAGTAGCAAAATGTTAAAAATAGGTGAATCTAGGTAGAAGAGAATACAATTCTTCCAACTTTTTTGCACTATTCTCCGACTTTTCTGTAAGGTGAAATTATTTCAAAATTAAAACTTTTTAAAAGATGGAGACGTTTCAAAAAGAACAGATACCAACTTGAAGGGACCAATATCTAAAGACCATTTTACACAGTTTCAAAGTATCTCCCCACAGATAATTTATTAATTATAAAGGAATATGATAATTTTACAATGGATAAATCTGGCAGTTACTGCCTTAACTAAGTAACCAAAGTCAATGTTACCCATAACAAGACAAATGAACATCATGTACCTCCTCACATAATGCAATCCGAAGTACAGTTTCACTCTGTGCCATTTGTACCAAAAATGCAAAACTGACTCTAATGAGGAAACATCAGACAAACCCAAACTGAAAGACATTCTAAAACCTAACTGGCATGTACTGCCTAAAAAATCTCAGCATGATGAAAAACAAAGACTGAGTAACTGCTCCAGATTAAAGGATGCTAAAGAGGCATGGTAACTAGTTAGAATGCATATCCTAGGTCAGATCCCAGGTTAAGTAAAACCAAAAAAGGCTATAAAGAATCTTATTGAGATGAATGGCAAAATCTGAATATTTTGATTACATATTTGATAATAGTACTATATCAATGTTATATCTAATTTGATAATTGAATTTTCACTCTTGGGAGATAACACTAAAATATTTATGAGTAAGGGTCATGATATCTGCAAATTAATCTAAATTGGTCTTCCAATAATAATGTTTACATATAAACAGAGTGATAAAGCAAATGTAGCGCAATGTCAATAACTGGTGAATCTAGGGAGAACATTATAAAGAATATGATACTAGTCTTATAAATTTGAAGTGTTTTCAAGATAAACATATGATAACCATACATTGTTCCCACTATCAGAAATATGAGAAATACCATTTTGTATCTGGAGGAAGAAATCTATACAATAGAAATACATACACACTCTCACGCTTTATTACTTTCAGATGCTTCTATGTGGGGTGCGTGGATATACAAACCAAGAAAATAGTCTATATGATAAAACAAATGAAGACACAGAAGCATTAAAAAATATAAACCAAGAGAAAAGAACCAAATATATTAATATGCACCAAGCTTATTGTTCTCAAAGTCATAATCAAACCGTAATTGTCACTATCACCATAAAAAATGTACCAGAAATCTGCCAAATTTGAGGAACATCTATCTTCAAAAGACATAGTATGTGCCTTAAGACAATCTCAGTACTCTTTCCTACTTTACATCTCTCTTTGTATTAGCACTTTTGAAGGCAATAAAGGGAAAGTTCAACCCCAAACATTATTTTTCCCTCTGACAAATAATATACCACTTAAATCAGAAAATATTCAAGAAAAGAGCACTTTAATACCAGTGAACCAAATCATTCAATACAAAATTAAAATTTTTTCTTGACTCAGAGAAGAAATTACACTCACTTCTTTTGGAGTATGATTATCAGCAATTCTCTGACCTTCAAACAGAAACCTGAGTGAATTCATTGGAACTCCCTAAAAAGGCAAAAGACACATATATACACACAAAACTTAGAAAAAAAGGTAATAGGAACTTTGATGCACAAAAAGCAAACTATGAAAGCATCAACAGAATGCATAGAACATAAAATTAGACAGCTAATTCTATCACAATTACCATTTATTGAATACCAACTATTTGCTAGGCCCTCCTTGTTCTAAGTATTTTACATGCATAATCATAAATGTTCGTCGCAACAACCCTGGAAGGTAGGTATTATCACCTTACCTTCATTTTACAGCTAGACAATCTAAGGCAGGAGTCCCCAATCCCTGGACTGTGGACCAGTACTAATCTGTGGCCTGTTAGGAACCAGGCTGCACAGCAGGAGGTGAGCAGTGGGCCTGCAAGCGAAGCTTCATCTGTTATTGGCAGCCGCTTCCCAATGCTACTAACATCACCTCCTCAGCTCCACCTCAGATCCTCAGGCAGTAGAGTCTCATAGAAGCACTGGTCCCTGGTGCCAAAATGGTTGGGGACTGCTGATCTAAGGTATGAAGAGGGCAGACAAGCTGGACAAGAATTTAAGGCTAAATCAGTTCCTAAGCCTATGCTCTTGACCACTATTTTACAGTTTCCTCTCAAATCTGTAAGCTAACATAAAAGATAAAATCAAAAATTGGATGAGCACCTACTAGCTTCCAACTGTACGTGAAAAATTGGTTTTAAAAAAGATTAAATCACAGAAAATTGGTAAAGCACAGTAGCTAGCCAGATAGGCTACAATAAACCTGTGATGTCAGAGCACAATAAATATCATGGAAGATATTAAAATATATTTTCTAATCACTTACTCAACAAAAATAGCTAAAAGGGAAGCGATGACTCATTTAAAGAGAAATAATTTCAATAAGTACAAATTAAGATAATTTATGTAGCACAAAAGTATTATGAAAGTTTCGCTCAATACCTAATATATTAAGATTTTCACTGTTTAAACACACAAAAATATCCAAAAAAAATAAAACTACTTTTCAATATGTACTACACATGAGACCATGCAAACTTACCCTTCAATTGATTTTAATTCTCTCCAGGGTTATAGTAAATAATAAAATAAACATAAATGACAAAGGCAGAATATTCTTTGATTTTAATTTAAACCTATAATTATCTTGTGTTGGGGTTAAAAACATTTCTATAGAAATTTATCTACAAGAACAAAATGGAAAAATGATTCAATAAATATTTACTTTGCACACTTTTCAATCTCTATTGGGTAACTGTTGCATAACTCAGATGAATTGTTTCCTATTCCTTGCATATCATTAAATATAAGAAAAAATTTACCAAGCCCCTGTAAACTAAGTATAAAAACCTTTTCTAAAGACTGTAAAGTATACTGAGGCATAAACAATAAAGTTGGAAAATATTATAAATTGATGTTATATTTTAATTATCTCCCCAAACCCAGCACCTTTAATTTGAGATCAAAGTTTAGTTTTCACTTTAGCTTTGTGATTTACGTCTTTACTTTACACTGTTTTTCTTCAATATTCAACTCCCTGGTCTATAGATGGGGTGAAAAGACTATATAATTTTCTTCAGGGTTGTGAGGATTAAATGACAATGCATCTAAGTACCTAGCACAATGCATGTAATACATGTTCCTTTCCCATGGTGAACATCTCAATTTTAGCTCTCATTGGTATTATTAAAAATGTGAACTAATTGAGCCCCAATTAATAAGATTTTACTGAGTCTGACATCAAAAACAGACATGTTTATTGCTTTACTTATCCTAACATCTATGTGATCTTTCTTCTAGCAAAAGTGATTTTTATGTAAGTTATAAATTTAAACTATAAAATCTCCTAAAATACCTTTAACACCTGAGTTACTATCATGTAATACAATTCAATTATTAAAATATACTTTGGTTGTCTCCTACATACGGATGGTTTTATTTATGATTTTTTTTACTTTACAAGGGTCCAAAAGCAATTTGGGTTCAGTAGAAACTGTACAGTTGAACTTTAAACAATATGAGTTTGAACTGCGCTGGTCCACTTATATACAGATTTTTTCAATAAATACATACAGCATTATAAATGTATTTTCTCTCCCTTGTGATTTTAATATTTTCTTCTCTAGCTTACTTTATTGTAAGAATACAGAATATAATACATATAACATACAAAATATGTGTTAATCAACTGTTTGTTATTGATGAGGCTTCCTGTCAACAGCAGGCTATGAGTAGTTGTTTTTGGGGAGTCAAAAGTTATACATGAATTTTGGAATGTATACATGAATTATGGATCAGTGCCCCTAACCCCTGTGCCATTCAAAGATCAACTGTACTTCAAATTTTGATCTTTTCCCAGGCTAGTGATATGCATGCAGTACAACACTATCTCGTGACGCTAGGCAGCAGCAGCGAGGTGTAGCTCCCAGCCAGCCACATAATCACAAGGATAAACAACAAATATTCCACCATGTGCTGTGTTGTCACCAGAGTATTTTTGGATATGTGTTCTGAGCATGTTTAAGGTAGGCTAGGCTATGATGTTCAATAGGTTAGGTGTATTAAATGTATTTTTTACTTACAACATTTTCAACTTATGATGAGTTTATTAGGCTATAACACCATCATAAATTGAGGAGAATCTGTATACTAATTTCAACTACATTTATTAAAAAATATATTTTATTAATAATGATGAGTTACATTTATTGAGCATTTTCAGGCATCATATTAAAAGCTTTATGTAGGTCATCTTATTTCACCTTCATGAAGGTAGGCACTGTAATATTCCCATTTTACTAAGGAGAAAACAAGGCACATAACTTATTTATGGACCCATAGTCAGAATCCTTGATGTTGAAAATATAAAATACAATTAGCCATAATCTATAGTACTATGTATAAATATAATAAACTATTAGTGTTAGTAATTAAATTTAACATATGGCTAAACATGCATGGTTACAAACAAGAACATTTCATAGTAATGACCAAACTTTACTTGCCTTCATTAAATACACTGGTAAGCCATCAAGAAAAATTAATGACATATAAAGCATTCTATTTAATACAATAACATAACAAACCTGTCTTTGACAGTATGATTCTTTGAGTTTCTTGAGATGTGTCGTCATTTTCACTTTGAAGTGAATCTCACTGCTATCCTAAGGAGATAAAAGAAAAAGATTACCCCTCTTTGTGTAAACTATTTGCTTTGGTTGAAACGAATTATTTAATTACACAAATAGAAACATAAACTTTGTCACCTGTATTTTCCCACCAAAACATTTTTTTAACATTCCTAACAGGTTTTATTAAAAAAACTCTAATCATCCTCAAAATTGCTTTACACCCATTTCAAAAGAAATTTAATAAAACAAAGACAGTATGTCTTGGGTGTTAAAATTATCAGTAAAAGCATGTATGTCAAAAAATGCATTCCTTCATAATTGCATTTCCATTCTTTTTAAAATAAAAGAAGCTGAATTACGACAAACCCTCAAAAGCAGCTCAAAACAAAAGGTACCTCCCCCTCCAAGTGAAGTGTCACTGAAGGTGGTCAAACTACAAGAGACATATATGTTATAAAATAACAGACTGAGAAACTTATTCCTGCCATAAAAAGTCTGGTTTCTCTCTTATGAATAAAATGAATAAGAACCTGAGTCAGTCAAATTGATTTGTGGAACCAGATTCTTTTCTTCTACCCAGACTGTCAGGCAACCAAAAGAAATAAACATTGGCATTTGCATACTGTAAAATTC
This sequence comes from Pteropus alecto, assembly GCF_000325575.1. Classification (NCBI taxonomy): domain Eukaryota; kingdom Metazoa; phylum Chordata; class Mammalia; order Chiroptera; family Pteropodidae; genus Pteropus; species Pteropus alecto. Next base: position 64,720,750 of record NW_006442484.1, read on the forward strand.
AAAGCAGATCCTTATGATTACATATAACAGTCATAAATGTATATTAGTGGAAGCTGAATGTTTACAAGATTTTCGTGACTATAATTATAAAGAAAAATAAATTTTCTTCTTATAGGTAATTTCATGAACAGACAAAATTTCTATAGTATACATCACTCCATACACTAAAATCACTTTGAGGTGAATTAAAAGAGCTAACATTAAAAAAAAAATTTTTTTTTAATATTTTCTCTTCTTCTTAAGAATTTTCCCCTAATCTTCACATTGAGAAATCCCTATTCTAAAGCAGGATTTTAACCTAGAAGCCATTAAAAAATAAAAAGATTGATAAATTTGACTTAATAAAAACATAAACCATTCTCCAGTAAAACAAGTTTTACTGTACCATAAACAAAACTTAAGAGACACTGGAGAAAATATTTATAAAATATAACAGACAAGAAATATTAAGAGAATATAGGAACTCCAAATCAGTAATTTTTTAAAAAGTAATTCATGGAATATGACAGACATACAGATCAATGGAATAAAACTGAGAGCCCAGAAACGAAGCCATATGTATCTATGGTCAATTGATTTTTGACAAGGATGCCAAGCAGTTTAATGGGAAAAGGACAGACTTTTCAACCAATGGTCTGGAACAAATGGACACCTCTGTGCAAAAGAAAGTTAGAATCTACCTCAAACCCATACAAAAAGTACTCAAAATAATCAAAGACTTACTATAAAAGCTAAAACCGAAAAAAATCTTTGAAGACTCTATAGGTGTAAATCTTTGTGACCCTGGTTTAGGCAACAGTTTCTGAGATATAACACCAAAAGCCCAGCAAAAACAAAAAAAAAATAAAAAAACACATAAATTCAATTAATCAAAATTAAAAACTGTGCTGCAAAGAACACAACCAAGAGTGAAAAGACAACCAAAAGAGAGAAAATATGTGCAAAACATCTATCTGATGAGGATCTAATATCCAGAATATATAAAAAATAATTACAACTCAAAAATAAAAAGACGAATAATCCAATTTAAAAATGAACAAAAGATCTGAATAGACATTTCTCCAAAGATGATGTACAAATGGCTAATAAGAACATGAAAAGATGCTCAGCATCATTAGCCATCAGAGAAATGCAAATCAAAACTGAATGAAATACCACTTCACAGCCAGTAGGATGAATATAACCAAAAGGACAGATAACAGCAAGTACTGACCAGAATGGAGAGAAACTGTAACCTTCATACATTGCCAGTAGGAATCTAAAATAGTGCAGCCAGTGCTGGAACAGTTTGCTAGTTCCTCAAAAAGTTGAAATTACTACTATATTAGAGCCAATAATTCCTCTTCAATATACCAAAGATAATTGAAAACATAGCTCCACATAAAAACTTGTATATAAATGTTCACAGCAACATATTCATAACAACCAAAATACTAAAAAAACCCAAATGTCCATAACTGATGACTGATAAACAAACTGTGGTATATCTATACAACAAAACATTTATAATTGATGCATGCTACAACTTGGATAAACCTTGAAAATATTATGCTAAATGAAAGAAGCCAGACACAAAAAGGCACATAACATCTGACTCCACTGACATGAAATATGAGTAGACAAAACCATAAAGACAGAAAGTAGATGAGTAGTTTCTAAAGACTAGGGGGAGAGAAAGATAGAGAGTTACTGCTGGGTACTACATGTATTTTTGGGGTGATAATTATGTTCTGGAATTAAATAGTGGTAATGGGTGAATGGCCTTTGTGAAAATACTAAAGTCACTGAATTATACGCTTTAAGGTAAATATTATGGCATGTGAATTATATCTTAATAAAAATTTTTCAAAATAAGATAATCACAGATGAGAAAAAATATAAACATATAATCATAGAATACAAATACAGATCAAAAACTACACCTCATTGATAATCAGATAAATGCAAAATAAACAAAAATTTTTTACCTATGATACCAGCACAAAATTGTAAAACCTGTAATATCCCACGATTGAGAGAATGTGTGGAAATGGCACTCTCACACTCTGATGGTGAGAGTCCACCAATTCTCTTGCTTTTTAAAAAAAATACATGAAAATTCGTTCTTCTGACAATTTTCAGCTAACCTTAATTATCAGTTAACATCTCAAAAAGAGTCAATATAGGTACAGGCCTGACTCTGGAGAAATGAGGTGCCAGGAAAGAGAAAAGAGTGAAAAATAAAGCTGAGAAGCCCTTTTGTTTAAGGTGGGCCCTGGTCTTATCACTTAATAGTATTCACTGTATTTGCCCCTGAAGCATACTAACCAAGAAAAAGATTTTATTTGGAGAAATTAAGGGGTCTAAATCTGCCTAGAAGAGCAATTAAAAGTTACCAGCCCCTTCTACCTCCAACAGATGCATTCATAGTGAATGAAAACTCCATTTTTAAATAACTTGCCTTATTTAAATCATGTTTCCTGTGTCAGAAATTATTCACACATTCAAAGAGAGTCAAAAGAGAAAAATAATGAAACTCACCTGACCAATGACTTTGAGTTTAATGTATTCTCCTTCCTTCTTATCTCCCAAGTCCTCAGTTGAAGGTTTTGCTTCCTGAAAGAAAAGTACATTTAAGATAAAAGTTCCTATATGCCATTTTCATTACTTATGAGTACCCATTACTTTAGCTCAAGGTACAAGATCTGTACCTGAAAATACAAAGAGCATTTATTTTCTGACAGTCAATTAAACAAAAAAGTCAATTACGGCCCAAACACCAGTTCACTAGAAATGAAGAAAGATGTCTTTTATTATAATATCCTATAGTAATGGTTTTAAAACTTGAAGGGTTTGTTTAGACTGCTGGGCCCCACTCCCAGTTTATTCAGTAGGCCTGGGATCTGGGGTAGGACTGGGGTGTAGAGTAGGACTACAATTTGCATTTCCAACAAGTTACCAGTGGTGCTAATGCAGCAGCAGCGCAGGACAACAACCTGGAAACCACTATCCTGCAATCAAGTCCTATTAGACATAGGAAACTTGTTCTTCATGAATTCTTAACCAAACACTTTGACAAGATTACCTTCTCACAGCCTATGAGAGAAGTTAACTACTCCAATTACAAAACTGTACTAAACAATGTAAATTAAAATATTAGCATAAGCAAAGTCTATTTAGGAAGGAAACTCAAATAGCAAAATATTGACCTACAGTACCCCAGAATCAAAACAAATCAGTTTTATATCATCTATTATTTTAGACTATCTGAAGCATCATATCCAATTTTAGATTAGGCTTGGCTAAAAAAAAAATTAGGGTAACTGAACTGAAATTTTTTTAGAAAAGGGTAAATAGGAAAAGGAAAGAGGAAAAAAACAGAAGACAGAAGAGAGTTAATGAAATAATTCAAATGAAGGGATAGAGGAAATAAAATGAAGTTAACAAAATAAATTAGTTCAAACAACTTCACCATGAAGTAAAAGTAAGCCATTTTTAGTAAAGGAGGTAGCTTGGAAAATTTCACTCAATCGTGTGATAACAGCTTTCCCATAAGCTATACTTTACTTTGACCATCAAATTATACACTTATTTAAATATATACTCTGTTATTCATTACAACTTCAAACTGTTAATCCACACTTGATAAGAATATAACCAACCATATTGTATTTTACACGTGAAATAACAGGGCCATTACCTGTGTACCTCATGCCAGTACTTAAAAATGAACTACACTCAAAATTTAACAGAACCCATGAAACTAGAAATAACTTTTAACATGAAGATACAGGCTAGAGTCTAAGGATATACTTAGATAACAGAATTGATTTCGTTAGTGTAAATCCTCGCCTGTTTTTTATTCTGCAGTACTTTCAACTTTTGCTGACTGCTGCATATTATGACAGCAGACAAAATTAACCTTCTTTAGTGAGGCAGTATTTCACCTGAAAACTAGAAGACTGTCTTCAGACACAGTCTCACCACCACATTTTTAAGAATTTAAATTCCTAATAAACGGATGCTTCTTTCCTTTAAGTATCTAGAGAGGGCAAGGACAGCTTATTCCATGCAGTGAAGGGCAATAAAGAGCAACAAAGCCCTGAGTTCTCTTTAACTGGGAGGAGTGTAAAGAAGCTGTGTTTGCATTGGCACAAAGAAGGAGAACCACCCCACCCCCACCTCAGGAGCACTACATCAGCACAATGGGGGTGATTTTGTTCCTGTGTTTCCTAGATAGGGTTAGCTAGAGGCTACTCAGGGACAGGAGGAATTCTTTCCCCTTCCTCCAATCCATCTTTCACACTGCTTAAGAATTCTTCCTAAAGCACAGCTTCTCTTCTCCTCTAACTTAACCCCCAAGCAAAAAGCATTATAGATTCCAGTACTTTAAGGCCTAGAACCAAACTCCATAACACAGCTCTGAACAACCTCCATTACCAAGTTCAATTCTCATTTTTCTCTCACCACTTTCTTTACAAACCTAAGGATTTGGTTAAATTAGACTATTTACTGTTCCCCGAATATGTCTACGAGCATTTTCCCACCTTTGGCCCTTTGTGGTCTGTTTCTTTACCTAGAATATATATCGTCCCTCAGCTTCTCTCGAAATGATCTCACAGAAATCCATCCCACACATCATCTGACGACCAGTATTTAAAATACTTTTCCAAGAACCATAGTACCCTTCAACCTTCCAAACTGGATGTTTTCCTTAAATGCTCCTACTTGCAATTTATTCATATCTGTCATAGCATTTATTCTCATTTTTAAAATACTCCCCCTTGACTTTCTTCTCTAGTTGTCCCCATCTTTTTCAACAATTAAACTTTTTACAAGAGTACTCAGCATTTATTTCCACTTTCACTCTCAACCTACTATAATCTGGCTTACTCCTAACCATTCCACTTGACACTGCTCTCACCAAGGTTACAAGTTCAACTGCTTATAGATAAATTCAATGAACAATTTCAAATCTCATCTTAACTCTCTAACAGACACTTCTTCGATGACTTCCTTCCTTGAAAATTCTCCACCTTTGGCCTCCAAGATTCCATTCTTTCATCTTGGCCATTTCCTTAAATGCTGGTGCTCCTGTAGGTTCCATGTCTTCAATCCTCTGGTTTTTCTTTGTCTCCCTGGGTGACCCATGATTCCAACTACCTCTAAGATACAAGTATAGCTAGTTTTCTTGTGCTTTGCTTTATTGTGCTTCACAGATATTGCATTTTCTTTTGCAAATTGAAGGTAAGACCATTCACCAGCAAAAAGACTACAAGTCACTTTATTATAGTGGTCTGGACATCGAACAGGCAATATCTCCAAGATATGCCTGTACTAATAACTCACAATCATTCTCTCCAACCTATTTTTTGTTTCACACTCATTTATCCAAGGGCCTGAGTATCTCCACTTTAGATGTCCCATGGGGGTACCTCAATATAAGTGTTCAAAAAAGAATGCACTCTAACGCCTCTGTTAACTTTAACTCCTCCTGAAAACCTAAACAAACAAACAAACAAACAAACTACTACTCTTCCTGGATTCCTAATTACAATAAATGACTACCATACAATCAACTGCCCACAACAGAAGGTTGGAGGTCATCTGGCTACTCTTCCTCTCTTAAATCTCACACTTAATCATTCATCATTCTGACAATTCTCTCTGAGTGGCTCTCAAGTCCATCTCATTCTCTCCATTCCATTGCCTTAGCTCAGGCATTCGTTCATTGCTCATTAACATTACTGCAACAGCATAACAGATATAACAGTCTTCCTTCAATTAATTCTCCACACTACCATCAAAGCTATGACTCTAAAATGCATTCTGATCTGCCCAGAATCTTCAGGGTTAAGTTCAAATTCCTTCACGTACTGGTTCCTGCCTAGCAATTCAGCCTTATACTCCTATCTCTCTTGCTACTAATATCCTTTGCTCCAGCCATACCGAACTACCTACAATTCCTTGAACACAGCACCCTCTATCTTATCTCCACCATCTCTGTACGTACTAATTCCCTCTGCTTGGAATGCTCTTTCCTATCCTATTCCCAATCAGGCATTACCTCCTACAAAATTATGCCCCTGATCATTCTCTTAAATGTTCACATGCTGCTTATTTTTATCTTTTATAATCACATGTTCATCTATCTGTATCTCTCAGCAGAATGACTTCCTATTGGTATGCTTACTCTTCTTTGTATTTCTGGTCAAGTACAGTGCTTGGAACTTTGAAGATATGCAACATGCTTGTTAAATAAATTGTTTTCTGTGACAGTTTTCTATGTCTTGTCTTCTCTACAAGTTTATAAGGAGAGGATCCAAGTTTTTGCATCTTTATAACCTCCGTAGTGTTGGGCAAAAGCTACACAATTGTTTAATGCTTGTAGAATTACAGTGACAACACTATTTTCTGTATCGCACCACAAAATCTTACTAATGTTTCATATTTCTACTATACACAAGTCGGTACAAACAAAAATCTTTTCCATTTTCTGTATTCATAGTTGGGTAAGAGATAATTCACTTCAATTTCATAAGAATGTGTGAACACCAGGATTTGAAATTTTAAAAAATAAGCTGCCAATTTCCCTAGTCGCTCCATTTTGGCGACCTCTTCCCAACTCTGAAGCACTACAGCAATGTCATCTGTACCATCTGTTTAATAGCCCCATGCCTGCCTAATGCAGTCATCCAAGTTTTCATGTCCTCTTTTTTTCGACAATTTAGTCTGGAAAATGAGATGATCTTAGACAAAAAAGGCCAAAGTTTGTCTCCAGTGATGTCCATGTCTTTTGTATGCTGTTTTCCTTTTTCTCTCCTGTAAAAAAGCAGCCAATACAGAATGGTATGGCACACTAGTTACAAAACAGTGAAAGCATTCAACTTTCACTGGGTCTGGGACACTAGGTCATCAGAGAAAAGAGCATCTCAGAGAGGGCTGACTGGTTTGGTTGGAAAGGAAACATATCTCCAGAGAGAAGAAATTGGTAATGAAAAGTAAATGTATACACAAGATCAAAGAGAGGAACTGGAAACCTCTACATTTTCAGGTATGCCATCCACAGACTGAATCATGGTAACTGAAATGATAAAGGAATTTATCAGGCACCAGGCACTATCAACTCTTCTCTCCAAGTCATAAATGGAACAGCTTGGAAATAGAAGATGGCTAAAGATCTAAAAAAAGAATTAGACTAGAAAGGACAAAAGACACAACAATCCTTATTTACAAATGTTCAAAATTAATGCAGAGGATCTTACTGTGCAATTTCAAAGTCAGAAAAACAACTCTGTTTAGAAGCACTCTGACAATCAGTATGCTGACAATTCAATCACATGAAGAGAGCATCACACTTAACTACCCCTAATCTGTCATTGACCCTTCCAGTAATACAAAGATTGTTCATTCTTCTGAAAATGGGAGGATTCTGGGGAAATCCAAAAGCAAGAATACATTTATTATTATTTGATGACATTAACAATTGGTTCATTTTTAAAGGTGTGAAACAGCATCCTGATTATGTTAAAAGAAAAAGTCCTCTTTTAGATACATACTAAAATATTACAGATGAAACGATGTGATGTCTGAAATTGACTTCAAAAAATATGAGAGAGTAGAATGGGGTTGAGTAGACAAAGTAAGATAGGCCAAGAAATGGGTTTATGGGTACAATTATACATACATTAAATTTTTCAATAATAAAACATTTCATAAAAAATGCATTCTAAGTTTCCAAAAATCCTGTTAACTATGGGTCTTATTATAATACATCAGTTTATTTCATTTTATTTCCTAATGAAGAAAGCTCAACAAGGGTTAAATTGGATAATTCAAATGCTTATATCCATTAAGACACAAACTCCCAAAATACAATAAAGTCATCTCCCTCATACTTCAGTGAATTTACAATTCTAAAAACACAAAAATACACATACATTTTCATCTTTATGCTGCATATGTTCAAACTTAATGAGACAACACTAGAAATTTGGAACAGAACTGATCAGATTTAGTTCCATAACTTGAAGATTTAAGTCAAGCTATCAAAATACTGGGTCTTCTGTAAATTTACATTCAATCCTAGAATTTTGTTAAATGCTAGATATGCACAGACAACTTCTCAGGAACTAAAAATTACAACTGAAAATCGTACTGGTTTTGTAAAACCTCCTCTTTCAGACCTTTGCAAAACCTGGAACAAATTGGCTTGGCTGTATCCAAAAGTATTAGCAGACAGATTTAGAAGTATGGCAGTCATTGTTAATTACCTATCCAATATCCATTTTCCCCTTCTTCCTTACAAAGGGAAGCCTAAATTTGCCCAGCTAAAAAGCATATTTCTCAGCTTCTCTTATGGCCATGTGACAGTGCTGGCCAATGAGAAACAAGATAGCATACTTTTTGCTGGTATACACTTTTTGGCTTACTTTTTCCCTTTGCTCTTTTCCTTTCTCCTGCCTGTAACAAAGATACAAAGTAACCTCTTTGTAACTGCAAGAAGAAAAGCAGGAGAGTGAAGACATCTGTTAAGGACTGAGGAAAAAGGAGTATTCAAGGCACTGTGGAAATGCCTTACCCGCCCTGAACTACTTATGTTTATACTTCTTGTTTCATAAGAAAAATAAATTACCTATTTGTTTAACTTAATATATCAGCCTTTCTGTTACTCAGTCCAAAAGCAATTCGAACTGACATGGAAGGTGCTGTAAATAAGTATCATTCGGTTTATGTTAAAAACAGGTCCTAGAAAACTACCTCAAATGTGTATCAAAAACAGAATGGATAAGTAAATTGTGGTACAGTCACACAATGGAATGCAATATAGCAATGAGATTTTACAACATACAACTCTTCAAACAATCCTGAGCAAAAGAAGCCAGACACGGGAGTATATACTGTATGATTCCACTTATATAATGTTATAATGTATAAAAATGAGGCAAAACTAATCTATATATTAGTAGCTAGGAGAGTGGTTGCTACTCTGGGTGCTGGCTGCATGGATGCGATCAGCTTGTGAAAATTCAGCAAACTACATTTATGTGCACTTTTTTTTGTACATCCATTAATCTTCAGTAGAACCTTAAAAATAACTGGCCCTAGATATTGAGAACAGAAAGTTCAATAAACAGAACTCCACCCTTCCTTCCTTCAGGTCTTTCTTTCAGATTCTCATTAGCTCAATAAAGGCATTGAATACAAAAAGAATAGTCAAAATAAAAAAGTATAACAAATACGACATACTTTTAAATAAACCTAAGTCATGTTGCAAGAATATCCAAAATGTAAACTGTAAAACTAAGGTCCTATTATGGATCTGTGTAAACTTATCCACGTGATTTTTCTAAGGAGACTATCACAGAATTATCTACCAAAAATAAATGAATAAATGACAATTTCAGTAAATTCCAAAATGGGATACTAAACAAGGCTTAGAGAAAATTATCCATAACAATCTCAACTTTCTGAAAGAGCAAATGATCTGATCTTGGAGATAAAAGTTAGTATTGCTCATAAAAGTCAAGATCAAGAGGTATGAAAAAACATTAGAAAAGGAAAACCACTCCATGACAACCAACCCTTTCTCAATAACAAAACATATGGGACTTAAATGAAGAGGAGGAAGATACCTGCTGCTTCATGTTTTTGAGGCAACCTTCCAATTCTAGTGGTGCCTTGAACATACTGACATTAAACAAAGACTTGTTAAGTGAATGAATCTGACCACTCATTCCTTCAAAACCTTACTAAGTCACTGTGTTAGATATCTCAGAAATAAAGAATGAATAAAGCCTGGCTCCTGACACTCAAAAGTGAACAGTCTAATGGAGAAAGACATTTAAGTAAATACACTATAACAGAAACACTCTAACTGCTATGAAGGCTAACATGTGTTAAGACATATTGTACCACTGCTTTATAGTTTTGAAATTTGAACTACTCAACTAATCTTCATGAGTACTCTGTTATTCATATTCGGTTTTCAATATTCTATGAAATACTGTTTAGGTTACTTTTTTTAATGTTTTATTATAAAGTATATGTGTGCGACATCCACTAGCAGCACCTCATATATCTATCAGAAAGAAGACAGAACATATTCCTTTCTAGGGCATGAAATGCTCAATGTATATATGATGAACACCCAGTTCATCATATTCTCCTATCTCAAGCTAACGATAAGATCAGTAAACATCAACAGGGAGATGAAAAAAAAAAAACCCAAGGGGAACAATGCTATCTTGACAGAAAAATACAATTAATATGGTAGATTACAGATAACTGTAAATCCTTTGTTATTCTTCCCACTGAGAAAGGGAGTCTAAATGCCTTTCTCTTGATGACTACAATTAATAATACTGTATTGTATATGTATTTTAAAAGTTGCTAAGAGTAGATCTTAAAAGTTATCACAAGAAAAAAAATTCTGTAACTGTGTGATGGATGTTAACTAGACTTATTGTGATCATTTCACAATATATACACATATCAAATCATTGTACAACTAAAACTATTATCTGTCAACTATAGCTTAATAAAAAAAAGTCAGTCAGTAAGTAAATAAGGAAAGCAAGCAAGCAAGCAAGCAAGCAAGCAAGCAAGCTTTTCTCTTTAATTTGGGCTCGCCTTAGTGATTTGCCTGACCAAGAGAAGGCAGAAGTGACTTCCACCGCTAGGTCCTATAGGAGGCTGGAGGTTTCCACCTGGGGTTCTCTGGGAACAACTCACTCTCTCTGAGGGCCCTGAGCTCCCATAAGTCTGACTATCCTGAGGTGTCCTAAACCTTTTTGAGGGATCATGTACCCTTGATGAAAGCTATGGACCCTTTCTCCCTAAAAAAAAAATACACAAGAACAAATATTCACAAAACACTTAATACAACTGCAGTGGATTTTCAGCCCTTTTGGGTTCATGAAACTTGGGTTTAGAAACTGTTTTAGAGGATTATTCAATAATGGTCCACAAATCCACTGGATAATGCTGGAACTGTTAAAAGTATAAAAAAGGTTTTACTCAAATTCCAAAAATAATCATATTTCATTAATCAATGGAAAATCCAGAAATTTAAGTCCTATGTGAATTTAATGTCCACCTATTTTAAACTGAAATTATTACTCGATTTCAATATCTTAGCACCAGACAATAACCTCCAGAGAGGTGTCTCAGAAAATATATCATTCTAATAAAACTTTAACTAAAAACTGTCTTTTGGAAACAGTGGTTCAGTCTCATGCTGCTGATATTGCATAGTAGTAACAGTAGATTTTTACTCCTGTTCATAAGCCTCTTTAAGGTTAAGAATTCAGCTTCACATTTCCTTAAATCCTTAGCACCCAACATGAAATTGTACTGGGTCTCAACTGTTAACAGTGATGCTGGTCTATCAGACTAGAATAACAATTCTCAAACATTTTGGTTTCAGGACTCTCATGCTCTTAAAAATTATTTAGAACCCCATAAAATTTTTGTCGGGTTGGTTATATCTATTGAAGTTTACAGTATTAAACACTGACACTGAGAAATGTTTTAAATATTTATTAATTCATTTAAAAATAATAAAACCATCATATATTAGCAAATAACATTTTTATTAAAAAGTTTTCAAAATAAAACCAGGGAGAAGAGTGAAACTGTTCTGCATTTTTGCAAATCTCTTTAATGTCTGGCTTAATAGAAAGCAGCTGGATTTTCACATCTGCTTCTACATTTCAATCTGTTGTGACATCACAGGTCATGTTAGTCTTTAGAAAACTCCACTGAACACTCATGAAAGAATCAGAGTGAAAAAGAAAAACACTGTTCTAGTATTATCATGAAAACAGTTTTGGCCTTCCAGGACCCCTAGAAAAGAATCTAAAAAACCTCCGGCCTAAAGCCACCTGCTAGTGTTCAAGGTCCTTTATTTCTTCCGTCATGTCTTTCTTAAATGACCAGAACTCAAACTGGAGCAATAAATTATACAACTTACTTTATAATTCTTTCTGTATATTGCTCTTTCACCAGACTATAGTAAATTTCAATATGCTTCCTAGTCACTTTTGAGCATCAAAATAAAAGGCTGATGAAACTAAGTATTTACACCTGTTCTTTCCTCCCTGGTAACCAAGTAAACAACTATCTAGGGAGATACTTATAATGCCATTCCCATACCAACTTGGGAATTAATCTAGACTGTTAGTAATAAGATCCACCCCACGTTAATCTAGATTAGTAAATGTACATTTTGCACAATAGTACAAATCCACAAAAGCCTCACTTGCTCTCACAAAGTGGTACAAAACCGAACTGGGTTAAAAGCCAAGGGAATAAGTGTGTTAAATATAATAAAAGTTCAAGAATATTATGGAGTTGAATGAAAAAGTTTTCTAGGTAACTATCACTAAACAATCAAAATGTCCAAAAATACTTTAAAAAGTCAAAGTCGTCTGAGCAAACAAAACGGAAGACCAAAACCTTATTAATTAAAAACTAGCCATAAACATGGTTAACTAGAAAAGGATGAGAAGAAAAACGTACCACGGAAAATCAAACACTCCTGATTGAGTGCAAATCCCAAGTAAATTACTGATATTAACACTGAGATGAAGCACTTTGCCATACAGGCAGCTTCTGCAAATGTTCTGCGACTGTTCTATAGTCACAAAGTTTTCCTGTCCTTTTCCTCAAAAGTATCAGTCATCTTCAGGTTAATGCCCAGAGGAAATGTTTTCTGTTGCTGGAAAGGTTTTGTTCTACTTTGTTTCTTGATTATTCTGAGTGCTCTCTTACAACTGGAGAGTTGCTGAACCAATCCCGAGTAAGAAATGGAAAAGTACAAGAAAGGAGACGACAGCTCTGCACCCCCACACGGAAAAAGACTCAGAAAAGAGCAGCGGCGACCCGGCCCCAGCTGCAAACCCAACGGAAAGCAGAGCTTTCTTGGTTCCCAGCAACTCCAGACAATGTCTCCCTCCTCCCCGCCCCCACGTCCCCACTCCTGGACTATCCACAGACCAAGAATCAAAAAGTGGAGTCCACCCGCTTTTCAGGGCCATGAAGCCTCCCGGGCAGAGATTCTCTCCCGTTACATAACTGGGGCCTAGGGCCCTGCTTCTGCAATCAGTCCTCTGCAGAGGGAGGCAGACGGGTCCCCCAGGGACCCACCCTCCCAGGGAGGTGGAAGCTGGGCTCCTGCAAGGGGGACGACTTAAGGGAGGCCGCGACCATTGGCGCTGGGGCACACAGGGTGATGAGAGAGCCCGGAGAGGCGCAGGACAGCTCCCAGACACCCGCGGAAGGCCCCGCCGTCTCCGGCCCTAGTCCACTCCCCTCCTTCGCCTGCCGAGTCCCCACCGGCCGCCCCCTCCCCCATTCTTTGCTCCCCTCCCCCGCGTCTCCATCCCCGGCCCCAGCCCAGCGGCAGGCGGACCTGCCGAGTAAGGCCCCGGTCACAGCCATCGGACGGCTCCCGGCCCGCTACCTGGTCAGACATGGTATCGGTGGCTTCACCCGGGGTCTCCGCACAGCAGCGGCCTCGGGTACGCAGAACCTCGCTCCGGGGTTTACAAATCCGTCTCTCTTCCCCACAGCACAACACCGCGGCTGGAGGGACTTCCGCTACGCCTTGCGTCACTTCCGCTACGCGCTGGGAGCAGGGATAGAGAAAGAGGGGAAGAGAGGCGGGAAAGCGGGTGAGGGGGATCGGCTTCACTGGTGGTCGCGCGAGTAAATCAACAACAGCCTTGTCTGTTCCACCGAAGATCAGTTCCTGCGCCTCATTCCCGAGCCCATCCCCCAGTGGAAAAGTTCCCGGTTTCCAGCCTCAGTGTTTGGGATCGTACCGACAGCCCGGACTCCTCCCTCTCCAACACCTTGCGCATTTCTGAAGGCTGTGGCAAGATACTCCTATTGTCTCTGGGTCTTGCTCGTCAACCTCCCGAAATAAATTGAATACCAGTGCTCCTTACCCTAGAGCTAACATTTTTCGTTAATCAGCCCTTCCCCCCACGCAAACACATGACCTTGATTTGGAGGAAAGAAACGAAACAAAACAACGATCCCGTCGGACACGATCTTGATAGCTACCGATGAGAAATACACTACTAAAAGTTCTAAACTGATGGGGAGGAGGAGCTAATTCCACCCTTGAATTCCTTGCTTTGAATGATTTAAAGAATAATCCTATGATTTCTTCTTTAAAACACAATGGCCCTATTGGCATAAGCATAGAGATTAAGGATATAGACAAATAAAATAGAGTTTCAGAAATAACTCAGTAAGCCCTCACACATCAATAGTTTTCAATGAGAATACCAAGATAGTTCAATGGTGAAATAAGTCGACATACGTTGTTGGGACAATTTGGATATCCACATGCAAAATAGTTAATTTGGATCACTACCTCAGAACATATGAAAAATTAAACAAATCAAAGGACAATGTAAGAACTAAAAGTATAAAAATCTTAGGAAAAAACGTTGGCATAAATCTTCTCAACTTTGGATTAGGGGATGGTTTCTTGGCTATGACACCAAAAGCACAAGCAACCAAAGGAAAATAAATGGGACTTCATCAAAATTAAAAACTTGTCTTTAGTGTTGAAGAGACAACCTAAAGAAAGGAAGAAAACATTTGCAACTATATCTGGAAAGGTCTCATATTCAGAATTCAGAAAGACCCATAGCAATTCAATAATAAAGACAATTCAATTTAAAAATGGACAAAAAAAATCTAAGTAGACGTTTCTTCAAAGAAGAGATACAAATGGAAGAATGGACGTGAAAAGATGCTCAACATCATTACCCATCAGAGAGATGCAAATTAAAACCACAATGAAACACCACTTCACACCCACTAGGTTATCTATTATTAAAAAGACAGATAATAAGAAGTGTTGGCAAAGATATGGGGAAATTAGAACCTTCATACACTACTTAGTGGAAATATAAAATGTTTTGGAAAACATTTTGGCAGTTCCTCAAGATGTTAAACATAAAGTAACCATGACCTAACAATTCTACTCCTAGGTATATATCTCAGAGAATTGACAACATAAGTCCACACAAAAACATGTATTCAAATATTTACAGACACCTTATTCATAATAGCAAAAAGGTAGAAACAACCCAAATATCCATCAAATGACTAATGGAAAAACAAAAGCAATATATCCATGCAATGAAATACCATTAGGTCATTAAAAGAAATGAAGTACTCCCACAATGTGGATGAAACTAGAAAACATTATGCTAAGTGAAAGAAGCCAGTCATTGTAGTCCTCACTGTGATGCACTTGGAGGGGGGAGGAATTAATTTCACTTAAGAATGTCCTGGATGAAACGGTAAAAAATTAATTATGGTAGGCTGAATAATGTCCTCTCAAAGATGTCTACTTCCTAATTCCTGAACCCTATGAATATGTTACTTTATATGGCAATACTATCCTCATCTTATAGATGAGAAAACAGAAGCAAGAGAGATTGAACTCACACAAATGAGTGATGGAGTCAGGATTTGAACACAGCAAATCTTGACTCCAGTTCCTTCATTGATTTATAATAGGTAGAGAGAGCAGGAGAAATGCTACCTGTAGTATATCCATCAAAATCACATGGAGATTTCAAATTAAACAAACCTCTGAGATTCGGATGAATGCCCTTAGGAATTTATTCCTTTCTTCCTCACCTCTCAGCTTCAGAATCACACCTATATTAAACCACAGCTATTACCTGAGTGTTTTACATTCCTCAAGTGTGTTATGACAATAAAAGGGTGGCTTGAATTTAAGATTTCAGAAGTGGAGAAATTCTTAATGATAGCAAGGACTAGGGTGTGGGCTGAGAAAGGAGTGGCTAAAGTGTCCTGAGAAATGAGGAGATAAAGGAATATAAAATTAAGATATTAGATGGGTTATCACATAGAAATTGAAGTCACTCTAGATGACACCGAGCTTGGGAGTATATTGGGAATGTAAGGAATGTAAGGAATTAATGAACCAATGAATGAGTTTGGCAGATGGCAATAAAGAGGAAAGACAAGTTTTTAAATTAAATAGAGGAATAATGGTCTGAAAGCTATATTGAAGAGACTGGAAAACATGAAGAACTTGACCTAATCTCTAACATTCCTTCAACGAGATTCTTGGAATAGTTAAAATTAAATATTACCTGCATATCTGTTATGCACCCATATCCCGAGCCATTCTTTGTTATCACCAGCTCTTTATCTTTCCTTTCTTTCTCTTCACCAAAAAAGATGCACAACACACTTTTCCTACACTAGCATTGCACTATGAGCAAAATAAAATTCCACAACTGTATTAATTAATGCAGCGGTCCCCAACCTTTTTGACACCAGATACCAGTGCTCCTATGAAAGTCTGTGTAATGCTTGATGATCTGAGGTGCAGCTGAGGCAGCGAGGCTGCAAACAGATGAAGCTTTGCTCCCTCCTCTCACCCGCCACTCACCTTCTGCTATGCAGCCTGGTTCCTAACAGGCCACAGACCTGTACCTGTCCACAGCCCAGGGGTTTGGGGAGCCCTGATCTACATAGGGTATGAAGTGGTGTTTCATGTGGTTTTGATTTGTTCTTTTAATTTATTAAGACCATCTTGTCTCTGCAAAAAATAATATAATTTGTATTTTTTTGTAAATATGTGGGGCGAATGGGCAATCTTTGGCTATGATTAGAACGTAGTAGGATGAATTGTGATTTCATTAAGACTGTGTATTAGTCAGAATAGGCCATTTTATGCTGTGGTAACTAACAACTCCAAAATTTCAGTGGATTAAAAGAGCAATGGTTTGTTTCTTGCTAACACTACATGTTTACGCTGTTGGCAAGGGAAAGGGCTCTACTCGCCAAAATCATTCAGCCTCTTAGGCTAATGGAGCAGCCACCACCTTCAGAGGTGCTGAACTCTGTACCAGTAGAAAACTGGGTATTGGGCTATTCAACATTATCAATTATATATTCCATTACATGTTCTCCTGTAAATGATATTTGTCACTTCCAATCATGACTCATTGGCTAATACTATTCACATGAACTTACTGAACCACAGGGGAGATGGTAATCCTCTTATGTGCCTGGAAGGTTGAGAGTCCAAAATATTTTGTGAACAGCACTCATAAAATACCAGAGTCTGCCCTTCTGGTCATAAAATATTTGACTCACTCTCCTTCCTACAAGTAAAATTCACTTGTCCTAGGGAGACAAATCAAAAGTGTCATTCAGTCATAGCATCAAGCTCAAAAAACAGAATTTCTGGGTAACATGCAGTAGTTTGTACATCAGGGAAGCTGTGGAGACATCTTTTTGGTATGTCCAGATATGGGTCTCTTTTGACGTGGAGACCTATGAACTAGAGAGAAGGGAGCCCTACTTTGGTGCCACTTTTCACTTTGTAGAATTTGCTGAACCAAAAGCAGTGACGTGGGGGACAAAAACTGAAGTTAAACTGAAGAATATACATTTTCCCCCCAAGCACATATGTATCACTTAGCAAAACTGACCACATGCTAGGCCTTAAGCAAGTCTCAACAAATTGCAAAGCACTGAAATTATATGGAGTATGTTCTCTGACCACAGTGAAATTAAGCTAGAGAGTAATAACAGAAAGACATGTAGAAAATTCCCACACATTTTGAAATTAAGGAATAAACTTCTAAATAATCCATGAGTTAAGGAAGAAATTACAGTGAACATTAGAAAATATTTTTAATTAAATAATAATGAAAATATCAATATAGAAAGTCAAATGTTGTGGGACAAAGTTGTGTTTCAAGTGAAATATTTTCCTTTAAAAACATATTAATTAGAAAAGAAGAAAGTTTAAAAATCAATTGTCTCAGTATTAATCTCAGCAAATTAAACCCAAAGAAAGCAGAAGGAAGGAAACAAGTTAAAAGCAGAAATAAAATAGCAATAAACATACAATAGAGAGAATCAAAAGATCCAAAAGTTGCTTTTTGAAATGAATAAAATTAATACACCTCTGATGACATGGTTCAAGAGAAAATAGAGAAGGCACGAACAAGCAATATCGGAATAAAAAGGGGGGGGCCTCTTGATTCTATGGACCTTAAAAAGATAATAGGTATGAAGATTTTCTTTTTATGAACTTTGACTTCTTTTCTGAATATGGAGAATGCAAAAGGCAAGAAGTGGAATTCCATGAAGAAGTCAGGAGAAAAAAATATGATTTGCAAATTCGAACTTGTGTTGGTAGAGCTGAAAAGGAACAGCAGGCTGTTAGTGAACCAAACATACAAAGCACCTCAGAGAAGGGAACCAAACAAAAAAAATCTGTGGATGAGGACAAAGCTCTCTGTCCACAAAAGATTATACAAGACAATAAAAGAGTAAAACTCGGGGAAAATACTTGGATAAATTCAATTACAGCCAAAACTGCCACCATTCAATCTGCTTCACTGAGACAAGGTGAGGGTCTGGTGCTAGCAGTTAAAGCTGAACACAGAAGGCTTGAAATTCGAAATGTATAAGAGACTCGGTGAATATGCTTACCCTAATCAAAATAATATTTCTGTTACAGCAAAGGAGGTCAAAATCTTGACAAAATCACAAAAGAAATCAACACTGGAGAAGCGGGGAAATGACTCTGGAAAGTTCTGATCTTCCCCAAGTGACTGCTCCCCCTGAGGAGGGGCACCTGCTCATGAAAAGTTAACTGCTTTCCTTGAGGGAATGGACAATGTTGTTGTGACAACTTCTGCTCTAGGTGCTGTATTTGCCTCCTGGACCCAAATTGTAGCCAGGACTGGGAAGACGGAGGCAGTGGAATTGTCATAAGAAGCCTCTGGTATCAGGCGGTGTGTGGTCCATGGACCAAGTCTCCTTACAGACACAGAGGGTCGGGTTTACCTACAGTTTTATGCTGGGTAAGCCTGGGTTCCTGAAGAACAAGGGAGAGTGTATGCACTCCTTTGGCTACCTGCCTGTGACTTTCCACCCCCGCACTTGGAAGATAATGTTTTGCCCCAAAAGTGTTCATGAGAATAAGGTGTTAATGAAAAGCCTTCAATGAGATTACAATGCCAGGAAAAAGGGCACAGCTATGATTATAATTAATGCTGGAAAGGGGACTATAATCAACTCTGTAGTGCCACTGACAGCTGAACTCCAGGCCACTCCACACCTTTCATGCTTCCTGCTTACAGAGCCCATAAATTGGTGGGGTGTAGATGTTACCCTCAGACCTCCAACAGTGCCTGTTGCTGTGTTGGTTGTAACACACAGACTCTTAGATTTTAAAATGGAAAAACATGTCACTAATTACCACTCATGCAGTTAGTAAGATGAAAAAGTCGTTCATGCTATCAAACGATTACCTTTCTGAAATAAAAGTGACCTCAGCAGCTCTTTTAAAGCAGACATTGTGAAGGGGTTGAGTAAAGAAACAATAGTGTACTCCCCTCCCCCACCTCATGCTGGATTTCCCACTACAAAATCTGACCCCTTCAGGGTGATGCTGCTTTCTAATTCTAAGTTCAGTGACTTCAAATTGTTGAGCGTATTAAGCCAAAGGCAAAGCTTTATTCTCTCCACTCCCCAAAATGCATTCTAATATATAAAACATTTCTCAAAGTTTTCTTAACCTGAAATTTCTATGATATGTCTCTAGGATAAAAACACAGGGCACTTTGCCACTTTTATTATTTCCACTATTATTTCCACTTTTAACTGTTTTGTATATTTTTGCTCCTTAAAACTGTTCAGTGTTACTTCTGAATCACAAATATATAACATGTTTAAAATGTATATATAAAATAATGCATTTATTATAATTAGGAAACTGTGGTATACAAGTTATTGTTAATGTTCTTAACTCCATGGGATTAAGCCAAAAGCTTAGACAGAATTTTTTGGTGTTATAAATAATACATACATTTTATTCCTTAAAAAAGGTAATAAAATATATATGTGCTTTATACTTGATATGTAATAGTTTCAGAATAACAATACTAACATTCTTATCAATATTAAACTCATTTAAGATTGTGCTTTTTGTTCTTAGACTACATCTCATTAGAAAAGTACAATCAAATTTCTATCTGTGACATAATTCTTCACTAATGGCTAGACCATTGATTTCATACACAATTTGGGTTGAACCTCTTTTTAAGAGGAAAAATAAGATATATTACTCTCAGTATGTTCCAATTTTGTAGAGCAATTTTATGAGATATACTGACTTAGATAAAATAGTAATATTTCTTTTTAATGTTTTCTCCCTGATAAATTCATCTATTCTTTTCATCTGAATGGGCTTTTTTTTTGATTTCTAGAAAATTTTACTTGGACATCAATCAACATTTTAACAATTTTTTATAGATTTGTTGAAATAAATACAATACACTTATAATTTTGAAATAGTAAACAGAAAATGGGTTAGGTCCAAGAATCACCATTCCAAAGAGCACCTAAGTTATATTTTGTCTCTAAAAATCAAAAGGAAAAGTATCACAGCAAGGAGTCAAAATTTTCATTGCATATATTTTCCCCTTTGACCCATTTTTTTAAACTTCTCTATCTTCTGACTTCTTTTTATTCCCCAGTGAGAAAATATGAGTGTGTGAGTTACAGGCTGCATCTGTTTTTAATTTTATTACAGTTCTATTCATAGAAGACTATATTAATTACACTTGTAGTTTTATTGAAAAGGCCTCTTCTTCAAAGCTACTGATATTATAATAGGGAAATTATTAGAAAAAATAGGGATAGCTGAAATTCCTCTAATCCTATTGGATGATGTGCCAGGGGTTGTGAAATGTTTCCACTTTTTGTTACTTTGCCTTTTAATGGCACCTGAGGCAAAAAAGGCAGTGGTACTAGCTCTTCCTAATAAAAAAAAAAAAAAAATTATCTTTATTCACTATTTTCCACCCTTCCGTACTTTTACTTTTTCTGTCTTTTCCAGCTCTAAAAATGTTCTGACTACCAATGGCTCCCACAGACAGGGCTTAACTCTTTCAATGGCAAAGAAGTTGTTTATCTCTGAACTCAGGAATTTATTCTCAGCTGATTTGTCCTATTTTAGGGGTCCCTAACCCCTGGGCCTTGGAACAATACCAAGGCCTGTTAGAAAGGGGGCTGCACAGCAGAAGGTAAGCGGGGGACAAGCAAGCTGAGCTTCATCCATTTGTGCAGCTGCTCCCCAGCGCTAGCATTACCTCAGTCCACCTCAGATCTTCAGGCATTAGATTCTCATAGGAGCACCAGTCCTTTGTGCCAAAAAGGAGGGGGACCGCTGCTATAGATGGCTATAATTAAAAAATTGGAAAATAAGTATTGTCGAGGATGTGGAAAAATTGAAACCCTCATACATAGGTGCTTAGAATGTAAAATGGTACACCTACTATGGAAAACTTTTTATAGTTCTTCAAAAAGTTAAACATAGAATTAACATGTGATCCAGCAATTCTATCCCTAGAGATATATTCAAAAGAAATAAAAGCATATGTCTACACAGAAACTTGTACACGAATGTTTATAGCAGCATTATTCATAATAGCCTAAAGGGGGAAACAATTCAAATGTCAATCAACAAATGAATGTAATAAGATTGCTGGATCTGGAATTTGCAATTTTTCAAGCTCCTTATATGATTATTTATGATAGTGATTTGAGCATCATTGATTTCATAAGCTATTTAATGGAAATACTTTGGAATAAAGCAAAACTATCATTTATAAAACACTATCAGATGAATGAATGTTAGCTTTTGCTATAGTAGAAGGGTTGATAATCTTTCCTAAGTATCAGTTGAGTCTTCACTTGTTCATTCACTCAAAAACTGAAGGAATTATGGGCTTTCTTTGATCTCAACAAGTCGAACCAAGTATAATGAAAAGATAGCTGATTTGTTTTATCCTAATCCTCATCTTTATGATAAGATTAGCATCTCTAATAATAAAAGAACTGCAATTTAAGTTAAATACAATTTTTCACCTACCTGTTTTGCAAAGATTAAAATGATAAATAATGCCTACTATTATCAAGTGTTGGGAAATGAATACTCTCAATCATGGATGGTAAGAGTATAAATGATACAGTTTTATTGGAGGACAAATTGAGAATATCTCTCAAAATGTAATACATGCATAACTTTGACATGGCAATTCCTATTCTAAGAATTTATCTTTTAGTAATACTGACACAATTGTTATAGCAAAATATTCAAGGATGTTCTTTGTAGCATTGTTGGTGTGATAACTAAAAAACTGCATACAATTCTATGCCTATTAGTAGGGAATCAGATAAATAAATTATGCTACATCCCTAGAATAGGATCCTATGCCATCATTTCTTTTAAAATGAGATTAATTTATAGTTACCGACATAGGAAAATTGTCCAAGCTATATTTAGTGGAAAAACAAACTTGTACGTTTATTAGGACTTCCATTTCTGTGGGAAAATAAAACTGTTACTAAAGTAGTACTATTACTATTACTATTACTAATACAGTAATAGCAAACACTTGCCATTTGTAAAATACTGCCCCAAGTGGAGGTACATAAATTATTTCATTTAATCTTCACAATGACCCTGTGAGATCAGTCTATTTGCAGATGAGCAAATTTGGATTAGGTAACTTGCCCAAGATCTCATAGACAAAAAGCTGGAATTTGACCCCAGGCAGTCTGGCTCTAGATTCCATCGTCTTAACCCACTATGCCAAGTCACCTGATATATGTATGTAAGTATATACATACAAAGTTTACAATCACATACATCAAACTCTGGACAATGGTTATTTCTTGAGGAGGGATTATGAAGACTGACAAATTCTAAGTTATCTTTTGGGGAGTTATTTTAGATTTTTTTTTATTCCATGAATATGCCACTTTTGTAAATAAATAATTGTTTAGTTCTTGCCATGGGCCAGACATTGTTCTAGACACTAGGGAGAGCAGTATTTTAGTAATAAAGTAACTAGCTATTAACAACTAACTCAAAGATCTCAATGTCTTAACAAAATTAAGCTTTATTTTTCATTCACATCCCAACCTGAATTGGGTGTTCTGCAGGCAAACTTTCATATTTTGATTCAAGGATCTGTCTCATCAACCTGTGACAGGCACCATCTTCTTGGGCAGAGATATGTAAACATTTTCAATGAAAGGACAGATAGTAAATATTTTAGGCTTCGTGAGACATGTTGTCACAACTACTCAATGCTACCATTGTGGCATGAAAGCAGCCACAGACAATATATAAATAAAGGGCATGGCTGTATTCCAGTAAACATTGCGGCGGGCTAGATTTGACCCATAAGTCATTATCTACCAATTCTTGTTCCAGGGTATTCTCAGAGTCTTGGACTGGATCCTCTCTGCATTCAAGAGGTCAAGAGAAAGAATGAGGCATGACTTCTACCTATATCCCATTGACCAGAATCTAGACATGTGGCCCCAACCAAATGAGTCTGAGATATGTAGTTTTCTTGTGACTCAATGAAAGGAAAAAAGATTGGTGACCATCTAGCCAGCCTGTGGCTCTTTTGGTCATCAAATCTCCTATTTACTATTTTTCCTTTGTATGGACAATACTCACTCCATCCCCAAAGACAACATCCCCAAATCCCACCCAGTAAATACATCCAGCTCAAAGCCCAAACTCTCCAGATGATATCCAGTTTACTTCATCAGGCTCAGTTATGGCACTTTTATGGTCTGATGACCTAAGAACTAAAAAGACAAGTAATCTGCCGAGACATACCCATATACATGGTAATGCAACAAAACAGGAAAACTGTGAAATACATTCTCATTTAGAAGAAGGAAGAATTGAAGATACATAGCACTTACAGGGCCTCAGCAGTTCTGAAATCTGACACCCCTGTCCAGGTGACACCATTTTAACCCTTAGTTTCTCAGTTCCACCTAATGACTTTTGGATGTAATAGTTCAGAAAGAAAGAGAAAGAAAAAAGAAGAAAAAGGGAAGGAGAAAAAGAAAGAAGAAAAGCTCAAAGCCTTTCTTAACTAATTTCTTACTATTGAGGTCTAGAAGTAACCAGAATTTTTTATCTGCAAGTCCCCAAATTTTAGACTCTATTCCTCTGCATTTCTTCTTACACACCCATGAGGAAATTCTCTCTTGATCTCATCTCTTTCTTATAATATTTTGCCACAAGCTGCTAAAAATAACCTCTATTAAGTTTCTGTTTTCTATTCCCTTCCCCAGGACTCAGTAGACACATGGTCTGCTGCTCAAGTGATCTCAGGCAATAGTTTTGCCAAATTATTTGCCAATATTAGGTTCATTTCAGTCTACCACCCACCCACTATGTAAATGTCACATAGGTGTTTTTTTACAGTAGCATTTCACTTTGAGACTGAACCAAACAGGTAAAGCCTCTACTTCCTTCAAGCTTACATTCTCTAGGATTCTTCTTACTCATCTGATTTTATTTTTGGAAGAGCATGCTCATTTTAAAATGTACTCAGGATTTGTTTTACCATACACCATATGGTAAGACATGCAGACATGGAAATAATTGTCATAAATGAAGAAGTTTTTATGCTCACAGTTTTCTGGAAGCAGGAGGCCTATTTTGGACTTCTGACATCTAGAACTATAAGATAATAAATTTGTGTTGTTTTAAGCCATTATATTTGTGGTTATTTTGTTATAACAACAATAGAAAATTAATACAGTCTTTTTACATGAATATGACTATGTTTCTAGACAACCTAAAAAGTACACATATTCCAAGTACAAAATACAAAGCTTTCATTGTCAGAAACATATTCACATCAATAACTGATATAATTTTGGTTATATATAATTAACTTATAGAAGTTGAGTTTCTCTTTTTTTATTTAGCATTTCTTCTCAAATTTTGAGCTTGAGAAACAAGAAAACTTTCATAGTAGTTTTAAATAATTATCTGGAAAATGCCAAACATATTTAATTATAATTGGTATTATCTCCTTTTACTGGGTGAAAGAAAAGTTCTTTGTGGTTGTCCACTGCTGTCTAGGAACTCCAAATAAAGTTTAGGTATAAAAGACATCTGAACTGTCTTTTTATTTTTGATTTTTTATTTATTTATGTATTTACATTGTTGTTTTTATTATTTTGAATTTGAGGTTTGAATTTGAGAAGGATGATATTTAAAAGATTTATCAGAGGAGATAAGATATGAACTTAAATCATCTAAGTAATTATTAAACTTTATAAGCCAACCAAAATAAGAGCTCTGTTAAACTTTATAATCTAATTTATTACTTTTTCTGGAGATAGGCAAAAGTATATTATTATATTTGCTCAGAAAATACTTCACACTCACACAATAGAGGAATCTTATCTAAATCTTAAGCAAGCTAGGAATTTCTGAAGAATTCTATAACTGAACCTCTCCCTATGTTATTATGCACTGTGTTTTGTAATACTCATTCAGTCAGATTATGGATCGATCTAGGGAAATAACTTTAGAATTTATCAACACTTTGTCTGTACATAGAGCTTTCTCTCACATCTTGATTTAGCTCATTTGTACATTTCTGTGGACTTTCCTATTTTCCTTTGAGAAAAGGGAGAGAAAAAGTCATGTCTCCAGAACCCTATAGATTGCTCGAATTTCTCAGCTCCATTTAAATCAGAAACAGTAAGTCCTACTCTATTTGAACTTTCAGTCTATCACACATCCAGGCTCATTCATATGGTTGTTATATAAACCAAATGAATTCATATTAAAGTCTTCTATTCTTTGTTCAAAATGCATATGCCTGGAGTCAGCCAAACTGCAAAGTTTAGAGCCAGCGGTCATGTTTAGAGGGCACACAGTTGTCTACAACACTGCCTTCACTTCTAATACTAACTGCAAACTAGAGGTTCCCAAAACCACCCTCAGATTTGATAATGTGTTAGTAGGACTCACAGATTTCAATAAAAGCTTTTACACTCATAGTTACCATTTAACACAGACGAAAGTTACAGATCAAAGTCTTCCAATATAAGAAGCACATAGGGCAAAATCTGGGAGAGTTCCAAACACAAAGTTTCCATTGTCCTCTCCCATCAGTGAGGATGTTGTTATCCTCTCAGCATCAAAGTGTAACAATATTTATAAAGAATCACCAACCAGGGAAGCTTGCTGGAGCTTTCACGTCCAGAGATTTTATTGGGACCTCATCACACAGGCACAATTGATTGATTATTATAAGGTTGAACTCATCTTTGGGTTGATCACCTGGTTGGTCTTTCTGGAATGAGCAATCTTCACCCTAAAAAAGACACTCCTATTAGGTATGATACAGATTACTTCCCAGAAGCCAAGGACAAAGGCCAGACCTCTCTTTGGGTAAGGCCAAATTATTACCACACACTGAAAAGAATTTCAATTTCTTTCTTTTGTTTTCAATTTTTTTCAATTCAATTTTTTTCTTTCATTGTATACATTCTCCTTTGACGGTGATCTTTCCGATTACATACAAATGACAGATTTTTATGACCAATTAATCTCCAATAGTTTTTTGGGGGGGTGGGTAGCCACAGATACAGAAATATATAAACCATTTTAAAGGTAGCTACTTTTCTTTTGAAGGGAGGAAAAATTTTTTTTTTTCATTTATACACAAAAAAACAGTAGCCATAGTTTTCCAACTCTGGCCAGAGTTGAAAAGAAACAGAGCACAAAACTCACCAGTTAGTTATAGCAGTTCCAGATCTCAAAGAACTGTTTTCTGTTCACAGACACATAAAATATTTTTAGTTATTTAACTCGTAATGACCCACAGACAAGAAAAATTACAGAGTGCAAAGACAAACAGAAAAAAAATGAACAAATAATAAAAAAAAAAACCACAAACATAAAAAGTCAGATACTCTGCCTTCTGCTACCCAACCATGACCAGATTCCCTGTGTCTGTCTGCCGTCTAACATACATCAAGTGGTCATATCATAAACAAACAAATAAATGCCAGATTTCATGTTGCTGCCACCAGCAGTTGTACACAGATCAAAACCAGAACAGCATCCAGACTTGTCCATTAACTAGAAACATAGAACCAGAAACAGAGAAAGAGATTTAGTTAGTGTAAAGCTCTATTGCCACATGAGAGTCAACTCAAGAGCCAGGAAGTTTATGTCTAGGTGAAAAAAGTCTACATAATACTTTTTTCTGGCATTGTAGTCTACTCAGTGCTAATGGGTAAATCCACTTATTTTTAGTGGAATCTCTAAAAATACTAACAGAGAACTAAAAGAGAAAGTCACTTAGAATGAAAATTTACTTGCAAAGAAAGTGATCAAGGAAGCCAGTATTTAAAAGGCTTGCTCACCATTAAACAAAACAGAACAAATAAACAAAACACAAATTAAAAGAAAAATATCCACAAAGTTATCAAGGTTACCAATTTAACAATTAGTCTGTTAATGAAAGAAAAATAGCGATTTTCTCACTTGATTATTTTATCTGTAAAGCTTTCCTCCTGTCTTCAGATATCAGCATTGCAAAAGTCAGGGGACAGCTGTTTTTCTTTGGGAGTCAATAATTTGTAGGAAGTCTCAAGGTTTCATTTAATTTGGGATCTAGAACTAGATCCTGGTTTTATCATGTCTTGTTTTTGTTCTCTCAAGGTACAAAGTGGGGGGTGTGTGTGTATGTATGTGTGTGTGTGTGTGTGTGTGTGTGTGTTTCCTATCTGTAGGATGTGATATGTCTGCTTATCCTTAGCGGATAAGCAGTGTCAATTTTGTTCCATATTTTTTAGTTTCCTTCTTGGTATCTCCTTCTTGTCTATTTGAATTATCATCTCAATTTAATTACATGATAAAGGTTGCCATTTACTGAGCACTTAATTTATGCCAAACAAAAATATAATCTTGTTTAATAATCACAATACTGTGAGGTAGATATTACTCTTATTTTACACAAAAGGAAAGCACCAGAGGAGTTAAATCCCTTACCCAAGCATCCATAAATAGTAAGGGGAGAAGCTGAGATTTGAACTCCTTTTTATTCCTTACTTCTGCTGTATTGTAATTGTGTTGTACTCATCTGCTTTCTCCATCAACTGTCAGATCCTTGAGGGCAGGGATTATGCTTTGCATGTATTTAAATGACCAGAACAAAGTATAGGGTCTAGTACCCCTGTGTGCGAGGAATGTTGACCTTAGAGTAGAGACAGTAATGCCAAAGATAGAAGCCAGCTAATAATCTGTTCAGGGCCATACCATGATACAGTTCAGGATCTGGACCTTAGCTTTACAAGTAAGAAACTCAATTTGACCATGCATCCAGAGTTGATTAGTTTAGAAGGAATGGCTCATTTTGTCCAAGCACATAAGAAAGTGATAAATCTGTATAACTGTATTTTAGCTGGTCAGAGATGAGATTTCCTTAGGTTGCTCTGTAGGGTGAGGTGACACAGCTCACCAGAATCACAATCACCTCTGTGGTCTCTGGGTAAACTAGCTTCCAAATCTTATGTCTCAATGTTCAGGAAACTTTTTAACTCAATTAAACAATTGATTTATAGTGCCCACAGGGTAAAGTGAGGGAAAGACATTGAGCTTCACACAGGTACTGTTCTGATGGCAGGAAGTCCTCAGAAAATGCTAAAGTGGAGAGAGAGAGAGACAATAGGGTTATAAGAGAAAATCATCACACATACATTTGAATGAGCCAGACCAAGCAGGAAAGTATGGCTTTTAGAACAGATGGTCCGAGGCTTTAGCCTGTTTCTGCTCATCTTCCAACATATGTCCGAATTCCCTCTGTTTCCTCCAAGTACCCATGGTCTCTAGAAGGAAATGGCTTTGGCAAAAAGAAAAACATATGTCACAAGGAGCCAACACCTATGAAAGAACAGGTTAGGAGACACAAAAGCTACTTCCCTGATACCTGGAGGTGGTGGTCTACAGAAGTTGAGAAATGATTTGGATAACACCGGTGTTCAATAAAATGACAGCAGTCAGCAGAGCAGAAGGATGGCAACATTAGCAGACACCAAAGCAAAGGAATACAGAGTGTTAGGCAGTGCTTCAATAACTGTATGATAGAAACAATCCTTGTGTCCATCCTCTGGCAACTTGTAAAAGAAAGAGGTCGTGTTATTTTGGGTTATATAACTTCTTTGAAAAGGAAAATGAGGGTAACAATAGCAGTACCTTCTGCCTAAGATTGTTGTGAGGATTCCATCATATGACAATCACTGAAAATAAACAAAAATACTAGTTGTTACATTGATAAAAATGTTAGTTTATTCATTTTAAATGGAGATCATTTACAAGTCACTCCAATACCAGTCCTACTGTTCTGAGATCCAACTAGGCACATTCCTGCCTTGATGTCTTTGAATATGCTGTTCCATTTCCCTGGAATGCTCTTCCTCTAGATATCTTCATAGCTGGCTCCTTTATTTCCATAAAGTCATTTAATCAAATGTCTCCTCCTCAGTG
>NW_006442484.1:64750197-64796167 GCF_000325575.1 Pteropus alecto
CTGCTTAATTTTTCTCTATAGCATCTAGTTCTATCTAATACACTAGATATTTATTTTCTGCTTACTTTCACTAGAATATAAGTTCCATGAAGTATAAAAACTTGCCTGTTTTGTGCTTGTAAGAATGCCTGGCAAAGAGTAGACATTCAAATATTTGTCAAATATATGAAAGATGTTTACCATCTAGAATATCTCCTTCTAGTTACCAGGCACATGGGAGGTCTCTGAGCAAAAAGATATTTTTTGCTAACATCAGGAGGTCTCAAAAAGTACTTTTTGAGTACTTTTTAGCACCTTGAAATAATTTAATCCCATCATTCACTCATTCTATTCATTTAATTATTCATTATTCATATTTATGGAGTCTCTACTATGTGCCAAATATTAGCCTATTACTGGAGATTCAGCAATGAACTTCCATGGAGTTTATATTCTAGCTGGGACAGAAATGGAGCCAGGGGTGGAGAGAGAACAGAACTTTGTATTTTTATCCTTGTCATTTTACCATGTTAAGCCATTACTAAAATTATAAGCCCTTCAGTGTTATCTACTCTCCCATGTTCTCATCCTTATACTTCCTTGTGCTTTCTCCCCTTGATCTAGTACTTTGTTTAATAAAGAATTAAATTTCTTACTTTTTTCTTGCAAAAGGGAATTATCAGACAATCAGTGTATTTGGCCAAGATCCAAATCCAAAATTAGAGTCAGCTCTGCACCCCTGAGTTGATTATATAAATGGGCATTGTGCAAAGACAACTAGGAGATGCCCCAGTAAAGAGTTTCCTTGTTGAATAAATAGTCCACTTCCTTTGGGTAAAGAGTGCAAGCTTTAGATGCCAAGGAAAAGAATTTAACTTCTTGAGGATACTCATTCATTAAATGTATACAAATTACTTAATGAGATCCTACTTCATGACTAGCACAACGTGATGCTCTATATGGATAGAAGTAAGTGTAAGATACAAATTCCATTCTCTAGCAGATGGCTTTTGTTATGTAAACCATGACAAATTATAAAGCATACTATAAAACACTATAAAGAGGCAGGGGTAGAGTCTAAACGTTAGCATTTCCCAAATTCCATATGCCTGAGAAAGACATCGAAACAGCTCCGCATTTCTCTCAATATGTCATACATGGGCGTTTAAAAAACAATAATAAATGCAAAGTTTTCCCCCTCCAGATTTCTATGCAATCGAGACGCATAAAAACTCGTTTAGCGCCTCAATAAAATCTCGCGATATTTTCTTGCTCTCCTGTGGCGGGAATATTGCGGAAGTGACGACCTGCTACGCGACACGTAATGCGTCGGAAATGATGTCACATCCCAGAGTCCTTGGAGAAGTAGAAGCGCGTTCACGTGTTCTGCATACAGTCCGGTGTGGAAGGTTTAGGCAGCGTGGTCTGATTTTTTTGTGGGCAGACGTGCGTGTTTTTGCTTGGCCCGACGCGGCCCTGCGGACCAGAGAGCCACAAGTTTTCTCTTTTTCCACAGGTTTAAGAGCTCGCGGCTGGCCGCGCAGCGTCTTGATCCGGCCTCACCATGTTGGTGCTGTTTGAAACGTCCGTCGGCTACGCCATCTTTAAGGTAGATGGGAAATTGAGCCGTTGGAGAGGGAAGGCGAGTGTTGGGCAGCTGAGAATGAAAGTCCTAAGGAGAGGACAACACTGTTCAGAATAGCGTGTTTACCATTTATTTCTCCCTGCTCTGAAAGGAAGCGGGAGGCTTGGGGCCTGGTAGGCGCACTTTTCAGTAAACACGTGGTCCCGCCGTTTGGGACGCCGGGTCCTGAGTTAAAGAGGTGGACAGGAGCCGTGTTAAAAGTTTGCAGATTATGAAAAAGTTGCTGAACTGTGTAAAGAGTAGATTACTGGGTATGGAGGGGTCAAGAAAAAAAAAGCAAGAGTGTTTTCGCATTAATCTAGAGACAAAATTGCTTGTATTAAGGTTGGAATGAAAGGGAATGTCGGGAGAATTTTAAAGGTAGAACTGACAATTGGCTAAAGGTTTGAATGTAGATTTTTGGTTTAAATGGGTGCGTGATGATAGGGAAGAGAAACAGATTGTTGGATTTGACCTGTATGAAACTTGCAATGTCTTACTACACGTGGAAATGCAATGGTCATTTCAAGTTTGAAGGCTGGGGGAGAAATATGGACTGGTGATAATCAAGTTGAGTTTAAGTCGTTTTAATAGGGAAAGTTTGAAGTTAAGATTAATCAGCACAGAAATGATGGAACAATGAGACATTCATATAGTGAGATGCTGTTGATGTTAGAAAGAATGAGGTAAATTAAGTGCAGGCCACATACCAGGCACTCTTCTGAGCCCTATGAATAGAGCAGGGAAAACCAAAATTTTTTTATATATGCTAATATAAGACAAAAAATCTAAGTAAGATATATCGTATGAATCTAGTTGTGAATCAAAAAACTATGGCGTGGACGTAGAAAGTCTGGAAAGGTACATACCAAAATGTTGATGTGGGAGAGCTACTATGGTTTCCAAATTTCTCTTCTGACATTTGAAAATATTCTTTTTGTTTTGTTTTTATTTTTCAATTATAGTTGGCATTATTAGTTTCAGGTGTACAGCATAGTGGTTAGACATTTATATAAATTTAAGAGGTGATTCCTCCCATTAATCTACTACCCAGCTGGCACTATACGTAGTTCTTACAGTGTTATTGACTATAATCCCTATGCTGTACTTTACATCCCCATGACTATTTTGTAGCTACCAGTTTATTCCTCTTTACCCAGCTTCCTAACCCCCTCCCATATGACTATCAGTTTGTTCTCTGTATTTATGAGTGATTGTTTTATCTTGTTCTTTAGATTCCTCATATAAGTGAGATTGTATGGTATTTGTCTTTCTCTGATTTATTTCACTTAGCATAATACCTTCTAGGTTCAATCCATGTTGCCGCAGATGGTAAGATTTCATTCTTTTTTATAGCTGAATAACAGTCCATTGCATGTATGTATTGCATCTTATCCAGTTGTCTATCGATAAACACTTAGGTTGCTTCTATATCTTGTCTATTGTAAGTAACACCTCAATGAACATAGGGGTACATATATTTTTTAGAATTACTCTTTGGGGTTTCTTCGGATAAATTCTAAAAAGTGGAATTGCTGGGTCATAAGGTAGTTCTATTTTTAATGTTTTATGGAACCTCCAACTGTTTTCCATAGTGGCTGGGCCAATTTTAATCCCACCAACAGTGCACATGGTTCCCTTTTCACCATCCACATCCTTGCCAGGAAATATATTTCTGTTTGCACTTACGTTAAGTACTTGTTATTTTTGAGAAAACAAATAAAATACTAATCAAAAACCAAAAACTGACTTTGCTTATTTTTCCTCTTATTGGAGTTGTCTGCAATGGCAATATTGTTCACTCTTGATTTAAGTGAAACTAATAGAATCTTTTGAAGGCAATTTGGTAGCATCTGTCAGTATAAAATACATATATCCATTATGACCAATTAACTCCAGTAGTTCTATAGAAATACAACATGTATACATAAAAATATTTTTTTTCTGAAGGATAATAGGGAAAATTTAGAAATAACCTAAATAATAATAAGGGCATAAATGATGGCGTATGTTAAAACCTAGAATTATGTCCACATTATGCTAAGTATATGGTATGATTACTCTAAGTATGCATAAATAAAATCACATAGATTATCAAAAAGTCTTGGAACAATATATCCCTAAATGTTAAGGACTGTTTCACAGATTAAATGTGCCCCTTTCCTTTGCATTTTTAATTTTCTTACATCAGGATATATCTTACAATTGATTGTATCTTAATTTCAGAGAGATCCATAATATGTTAGGGTGATTAAAGCAGTAAATAAAAAAAGTTATTCTGTACAAAATAGTTAATTGATCATATAGGATATCTGTATGTTATGTTGACACATGCTACCAAATTGCCTTCAAGAGGTTCTGTTGGTTTCATTTAAATCAAGAGTGAATAAAAGTTATTTCTCTACAGCCTCACCAATAATGCTGTGTGATAAGTCAACTGCTCAAGAATAAGATAGGGTAGGATCAATCCTAAAATGCATATTTCCTCATATTTAACATCCCTGAAAATTAGGATATCTTACAATTGGTGGCAGGTCAGTTTAATTGGCGTAAAAAAATGGCATATTAAAAATATTCTAAAGAAAGTCTTTTGATGTTCTGTGAATGTTTTTTTGAAGGAGTTAAAAATAGAAAATTTTCAACAAAGACCCCCCAACTAGATCTGAATTCTGTCTAGTTATTAAATGTGCTACTTGAGCTAATAATTTGACCAAAAATGTATGCAGAGTAAGGAAACTGGTTCCTTATTTCAGAGAGAAAAATAGCTTTACCACCCTCATTTTACATGTACAATTGTACTCAAAGAGTGTAGCATGTCTAAGCTGTGTCAATTAAAGAAAATTATGTAAATATGTATTACAGGTTTTGAATGAGAAGAAACTTCAAGAGGTTGATAGTTTGTGGAAAGAATTTGAAACTCCAGAAAAAGCAAATAAAATGTAAGTCATCTGGAAACTCAGGATTTAGCAATTTACATTTAGGGATTCTTTTATATTTTCTTGAGATTCATATAATGTTATATTCATAACTTTTTGTTTTGAAATGTATTTCAGGAATAGTATTGATATGAGCCTAATTAAATTCCTCATTTGGAGTATAGGTTACCTCAGCTAATTCATATTAGTTGTAGACTAGATTGAACAGCACCACAAAATTACAGTTTTGTAAGATATTTGAAAATGTAAGTTGATTGTGAATTAAGTATAAATTTCTGTTAAAAGTAATATTTGTCAAAAGCATGGACTACTGATTGGTTTAACTTTTAGTTTCTCTAAGTGATATTCCAATGTTTTTAACTTAATTTGCAGTTTATTCATGCTTTATGACTTTGACCTCTTATCTCCCTCTGAAATAATAACTAGGTAGTAAATCCTAGAAAGTTATACCTGAGTTCCCCACGATCTCTGGATGAGAAAACACAGTGTAATTTCTGTATGTAATTTCTGATGCCCAGCCTAGGGAATGAGTGGTAGGAAAAAGAGCTAGAGCTGGCTTTTCCTCAAGGTAGAGCTGAGATAGCTATTTCACCATCTGTGAATCATGTTCTGAAGTATCCTATTTGGTGAGTATGGACCTGGGAACTGGATTAATCTTTTGATACATAGAGATTTGGATTATGTCCGTGGATGCTAAGGTACATTTGATAATTCATTTGTTAGTGCTAATAAAAACTCAATGGAAGGAAACTACTTAAGCTTACAAAAGAGTGTTGAGCCCAAAGAAATGTCATACTAAACAATTAGAGAAACAAAATACAGAGCTGCCGCATTTGTTATGGCAAAAAAATATATTTTTTTTAATAATTTAAATGTCCATCAGTAATGGAATTGTTGAATAAATTGTGTA
The DNA here is from genome assembly GCF_000325575.1 of Pteropus alecto. NCBI lineage: Eukaryota > Metazoa > Chordata > Mammalia > Chiroptera > Pteropodidae > Pteropus > Pteropus alecto. The sequence goes on from NW_006442484.1 coordinate 64,755,647, forward strand.
TCTCTAGATCTCTTGTTGACCTAGAGAGAGGTCCATGATATACTGAGAAAACCGTGCTTCAGAGTTCATATAATGTGATCTCATTTTTGCTGTTTTCTTGCATATTTATATATGCATTTATGCAAGTAGAGAGATATGAACAAATGCCACCTAAGAAGGGTGCAAATGGGTGTAGGGTGAGGCAGAATAAGATGAAATTCATGCTTTCCTTAAATCTTTGTACTATTAAGCATGTATTTAAAGGGCTACCAAGGTGTTCTCTGAGCAATTGAGAAAACCTTGCTTAAGATAACACTATTTTAGAAAGAGCAGAAGACTAGTTTTTTATTTTAAAGGGCTGCGTGCATCAGTTGGCTGAGTTAATCTGATTCGTTGTTGTCAGTGATGTATTGTTGGAACTGAATGTAAGTGATCTCAAATATTCGTCACTACCACTGAGACAACAATGAATTAAATGTATGTATTTGTTTTGATATAAGATGATGTTATCCTATGCATGAGTATATGGAGAAGGAGAGAATAAGGATAAGCTATTGTTTAATGGCATTTGTACTAGATGAATAAATCAGAGGTCATGAGATTCCTGACATAAGATGGACTCTTAACACCTTAGGCTATTTCTGTGCTGTATAGTAAGACATCTTGTATCTAGCTTTAAGCAGCAGAGGTTATGCATCTTTAAGGTTCAGCATCTTTCTTGTAGTTTAAATGTGGTAGCAAACCTCTTTGCTGTTTATGCTTCTTTCAATGCATAAAACATCCTCTATAATAGTCAAATATTATTAGCCTAACATTTAGAGAAACTGGTCATTTTAATAATATCTAATTTTGCACGCCGATACCCAATGACAGGAAAGTTTCTTTTATCCGTATATACTTTGGGAAACAACACCCTTTCCTGTAGCTATTGCAGACGTCAGCATACACCTATAACTTTTTTTTTTTCCTTAATTCTAGAGTGAAGCTAAAACATTTTGAGAAATTTCAGGATACAGCAGAAGCATTAGCAGGTAAAGTCGAAGACTACCTATCTTGTTTTTGTTTTTAATCTTGACACTGTTATCCTTATTAAAAAATTGTTTGCTTCAGTTGCCTGAGTTAACCTTATTCAATGTTGTCAATGATGTATTCTTTTTGGAACTGAGTTTAAGTGATTTAACAAATTCGTCACTACCACTGAGACAACATTGAGTTAGCTTTTTTTACCATAGGGCTGAGATGAGAGCTGAGAAGTGGTTAAGTTGATCTCCCTGTGGAAACCAACAGCATAATGCTAAAGCACAATTCAGTAAAAGCTATTCTACAAGGGACCAAGGTAATGTGGTGAAGCGTACAGCTCTCTGATCATTTTAATCCAAGGATAATTTGAAAATAGCCAGGATTCATAGTTGAAATATTAAAACAGCTCTCTAAGGGTGCATTTTTAGTTCATAAAAAGCACAACATTTTAATAAAGTTTTAGGAAAACAGGTTTGTGTGTGTATGTGTTTTAATACAAAAATTATGGAGAGGTATGAGTTATCTAAAGGGGACATGGTTTTTAATGATTTGGAAGAATGGATGATTCATATCCTCCAACTAGTCCTCATGATGGCATGACATACAGTAAATAGGATTTATTAACTAGGCTTGGCTTCAGTAGGCAGTTGGTTTTTTTAATGTTGGGGTAAACAAAAAGGCCAAATATAAACCCTAATCATAAATTTTTCAGTTGCATTAATTCTATATCAAATCAAAACTACTTGGTGGTATAATTTGAAAATGAAGGTCCATAAGGAAGAATATGGCTTAAAATTAGGCAAGAATTTAACAGACCCAGATAATTTTGTTCATCAGCCACAGGATAAGGGTATAGTTCTCTTGTGAAAATTAGGAAACATTATTATTAATTGGCCACCCCATCTTCATCAGTACATTAGTAATTAAAGTCTCATAGAGCCATAAAGCACAACTGTGATACTTTTGGCTGAAGAACTTTATTTTGATAGTTTGGTTCATCACGGCCTTAAAATTAAATATAGGTAAAATTTCGGTGAAATCCCAAGCAAGATTGTGTTAGCTATTCTCCAACTTGGGGACGTGTTCACATAGACTGATTTTAACAGCTCCTCTTGGAAATATAAGGCACTGTAGCCCTATCCCAATTTGTTCTGACCAGTCCTTATTAAACTATTGCATGGGCAGGTCCAGCCTCTACACGATCACGGAGCAGGTTTTTACTGTAGCTAATCCATGGATCACAGTGATTTGTCAGATTTTTTACTCATCAATCCAAAATTATTTAATCCTTGAAGTAATCCTGTGAGGTAGGTAATGTTATCACTATTTTTCAGGTGATAAAACAGGCTTGAGAGATATCTCATTTTCCTACCAAGCTTATGGTATTCCTTAAAATAATATAAGATGAATGAGGGAAATACCATACTAGGTGAGAACCCTCTGACACTCCTAACCTCCATCTATGTTCCTGGAAGGCAGAGACTATGTTGTTGACTGTCAAATCCTTACATTGTGGCACATAAATATTTTTGTGTTAACGAATGAAAGAATTTGGTCATAGAAACCTCTACAATGCTTTTTTCCCCTTCCCTCCGTCCCTCCCTCCCTCTCTCTCTCCCCCCCGTATTTTTTTTTTTTTTTTTTAGCCAAAAAGTTGAACATTGCCTTATTAAAAGAACAGAGTCTTTCCTGAAAATTTAACTTCCTACTGCTTATTACAAAGCTTGACATAACAGAATCAAAACTCAGTGGCTGAAGATGTCAGTATGTATTTAAAACCCTATAGCCTAAGAGTCTGATGGGGTATGATATTAATAATTTATATTGGTCCCAGAAGTTCAAATATGACATTTGCATGGAGAGGTTTATTTTTACTTTTAGTTGAATTTTCAAGTTGCAAGTCTTCCAAATAGCCACAGTAAAATTTGGGGCCAGCCTACATTTGGATGAAGAGAAGGAAACTACTAGGAGGTGCTGAACAATAGCTAGTAAAGATGATCAGTAGAAAAGACTCAGCTTCCCCCTATCCCTGTCACCAACTCTGTTTACTATCTTTTAAAAATACATATTAGAAACAGATTTTTTTTGGTAAAGGGAAGGTAAATGAAGGTCAAACTAGGTCAAAGTGTAAAAGTAGATGATATAGAAGATTGAGAAGAGCAGGAGGTTGAATAAGTTTTTAATTATGAAACATTAAAAACTTAAAATACAACTTTTATTAGAAAGGTAGATTATAAGGAGTCATTGTTGTTGTACAAAATGTAAAAGGTTAGAACCCAACAAAAATAGCTTGAATCTTAGCTTCTCAGAGTGTGGAGATCTCTGAAAGAGCTATGTGGTTGCCAGATGGTTTTTGTCTTCACCTTTCATCTTCCCGGATAACAGATAAAATAGACTTGTAATTCAAATGGATGGAGATGTGGTCAGGAGGGAAGAGCAAGTATCTGGCTGATTAAATGCTTGGCCTTAGAAACGATGACAGACTTCATTCCTGCCAGGCATACTTTAAACTCAGCTAAAACCCAGACAAATATCAGAAATTTTTAGTCCATGAGTCCATGAATCCATGTGGGTACAGAAAAATGTAAGTGTAGGCCTAAAGACCAGTATGAGTTACAAAGTAGAAAATTTAGAATTTACCCAAATTGAAAGCAGTCTCAAAATTGAATAGGGCTGCCTTTGGTGGTAAGTTCTGTATCACTGGAGATTTACAAGCTTAAGCTTGATGATACCTCTGGATCAGGGATTAGCAAGGATAAAGCCCCACTCAGTTATGCTTACACGGCAATAGATCCTTCAAAATGAATACACTCCCTTTTAACAGTCTTAAAGGGATATTAGGGTATTTTACAATTCAGAACATCAGGCAAGTGGTGTTTTTTTTGTTTGTTTTCTTCCATTCCAAAATAGATTGCTTCTAGCATTTTATGATTCTAGCTCCGAGTTCAGGTGGCATAGGAAAAAGAATGTTATATATAGTTTAACTCCTGTTCTGGAGTGGAAATAAGGAAAGCAAAATCAGAAGATTATAAAATGTGTAATTTGTAAAACATTTTTACATTTATCATTTCAGAAGTAATGTTAAATTCAGCCTTTTTGAAAGGAACTTTTTTTTCTTAAGATCTTAAGCTCTTGAGAATTAAAAGAATCTAAATTCTTTTAGATTTTAAGATTTTAAGAATTTAAAAGAATCTAAACTCTTGTTTTCTTTTTTCCTGAAAAGCATTCACAGCTCTGATGGAGGGCAAAATCAATAAGCAGTTGAAGAAAGTTCTGAAGAAAATAGTAAAAGAAGCCCATGAACCTTTGGCTGTAGCCGATGCTAAACTAGGAGGGGTCATAAAGGTAAAGTTACAATTTTCTTTCATGCCTACTGATCAGAGCCCACCATACAGCATAGTGGCTACAAAACCCAGCCTTTGGAATAAGTTGTTTATCATAAGTTCTCTCCTTTTTTTGTTTGTTTGTTTTTTAGGTGAGGCAACCTTTGGTTGACCTCACAGGTTGCAAGGACCTTGTCAGCTTACAATCTCTTATTTTTTATTTTTTACGCCTACAACACCTGGTCTTCCTAGGTGGTTTCCCATCCAAGTACTAACCAGGCCTGACTCTGCTTAGCTTCTGAGATCAGACGGGATGGGGCTTGTTCAGGGTGGCATGGCCGTAGACATAAATTCTCATACTTGTTATTTTTTCCCCTAAGCTACATAATAATTAATTTCTAATATGATTATTGGGACTAAGTAAGCATATATGTTGATTGTAGAAAATACAAATACACAAAAAATGATGAAAAAAATAGCTTGAGCCCTGCCACCCAGAAGTAGTCTGTTAACACTTTGTGTATATCTTGCCATATTTTTGTTTAGCCACTTATTTCCAACACACATGGAGTCATGAGCTTTCTTTTTAGTGTATGTGTTTATTAGAAAACTTTAGTCGGGGGTAGAGTTGCTAGAGGTTAAACATAAAGTTAGAGTGGGGTGGAAAACTAGAAAAGCTAGCTCCCAGACTTGAAAAAACAGAACAAATTGATAGCCAGTTGTTTGTGATAATTTGATCTTTGATTCTTGAAGTAAGGATTATATTATGTCCAGGTCTTTTAGGAAGGAAAGCCCTAAAGAAGATTGAGGGTTTTTTGAACCAGGATTCTGAATTTAAGAAGTTTGCTTAAATAGATTATTTCTAATATGGTCAGGTAATGAAGTTTCCCGTGATGGTGTCAGTCTCTGTCTTTATCCTTTGAATTGCCCACAAGTCTTAGTTTGTATTTTTCTGTGAAAAACATTAAATTTTAGCATAATAAACATATGCACAGAAGAGCAAATTGCTGAGTGGTGGGATTGTGGGTATCTTTAATTTTTTCTTTTCAGTTACTCTATAAATCATCGGCTGAATATTACTCATACATCCTAAATATGTTTCTTAAACATGATGCACTATATACATTTGTGTGCCTATCATTATATGCATTTGATGAACTATTATATGCAGTGTGACAAATGAAAGCGTGAACAAAATTTATTGTCCTATTTGGATGTTTAAAAACAAACTATGATTTGTGTGTGTATATACACATACATATTAACACGTATATATTTAGAAGTATTTAAGGAATGCTAACAGTTACTGTTTATAGATAAAGGGCTTAAGGCTCAGCATTTTACTCTTTATTCAGTTCCCTTTATAGTATTAATGATTGTGATCTGTATATTACCTTTATGATTTTTAAAAGAATCTAAACGTAAGGTAGTAAAAGAACCCTCAAACCAACAAAAGAAACAGAACTACTGGGTTAAATTGTATTTATCTTTTTAAAGCTTTTGATTCATATAGACAAGCTGTCTTCCGGGAAGCTTATACCAGTTTTGACTTCTACCAACAGGATATTCAGGTGTGCTTCCCAAGAACACTAGAAATTGCTCTTTATGAAACTGAGAAATGTAGATGTTTAAATGAACACTATTTGAATATTTAAATTATTTTAGGAAACTTATATTTCTAATGCAAGTGTTCTTGGTTTTATAGGAAAAGCTCAATCTCAGTTGCATCCATAGTCCTGTCGTTAATGAGCTTATGAGAGGAATTCGTTCACAGATGGATGGATTAATCCCTGGGGTAGAACCACGTGAAATGGCAGCTATGTGTCTTGGATTAGCGCACAGGTGAGATTTACTAAAAAATAAAGTTAGCTTAATTTTTAATCAACAGTTGTTTAGCATTGTTCTAACCCATTTCCTATTTGCCCCGAGAATACTCGCTGGTGGTACTTGTGGTTGCAACATTTACCCCAAGATAACTCGTGGGTTACAGTCCTAACCTTACCCCCAAAGTTTGCCACAAAATACCTTGCTTTTATTATTATTTTCTTACCGTTCTAGTATATCAATAGTCTTAGGAAACAAATGACATCGTTCTATTTATATAGTATTCTGTTTTTAGTAGTTCAGTCGCTGAAAATGTCAAATCCTAGAAAACGTAGTATTCCTACGCCTGATGTTAAGGCTAGCAGCGAGCTGTACTTTTTTTCCTAAATGGGAAAAGGGCTAAGCATGTCACACCTAATAATTTAATTCTCATAACAATCAGTAGTAGTAGTACCCTCATTTTACAGATGAGGAAACTGATGCCCAAAGCCAAAACAGCTAGTGAGGAGGACAGGATTTGAATCCAGGCATTCTTGTTCTATTGCTTTGACTCTAAACCTCCCCGTAAGCATTCTCTACTCTTCTAGTGTTGGATCCCACAGTTCTTGGGATTTCTTTCTTGTTCATTTTTTTCTTTTCTTTGCTAAATCATTTGCTGTTCCACTATCTACTTGCCATGTTCCCAAATTTTCTCATCTGCTATGGTCTCTTCTCTGTGTGTGTTGCTTGTTTTACTTTGATTTTTATTGCATTTTTGTAATAAGGTAAAAGCACATTAACCTATTATTTTTAGAACAGGCATTTCTGCTATAGTGTAACATATGTGTTCCTGAAAAGCTTAACATTCTGCGAAGCTGCACTACAAGTAACAGAGTTTATGAAGAAAAAATAAGATTCAGGGTAGACTGCTCAAAACTTATGTAACTTTGTAACCAGAGCATTATCAATAACAACCTTAAAAAATTAACACAGTAAAAAAAGACATTAAATTTATATTTAAAAGAATATAGTAAAATTCTATGCATTTGAACAAAAAATATTGAACATAGATTGATGGCAGTGTTAAAGCTGTGCTGACTTAGATGAGCAGAATGCACCAAAGTCGGGAAGAACTTGATAATAAGCATTTCTAAGAGAATAAATAGCTAAACTGGATCAAGATTCAAACTTGTGATTGATTGGCATTGTGTACAGCAGCGGTTTTCAATCAAGGGTAATCAGATATCTCTTAGAGAATGTTTGGCAGTATGTAGAGATATTTTTGGTTGTCACAACTAGGGGTGGGGTCTCTTACTAGCATATAATGGGTAAGGGCCAGGGATATTAACCATCCTGAAATGCACAGAATAGCCCCCCACAAGAAAGATGTCAGGCCCATAATCTTAACAGTGCCAAGATGAAGTAACCCCAATTTATATACAATGTTATTCCTCCGTGGCTTTCTGTTTTCAAGTGTTGCAGTGCTGCATTTTTTTCTTACTTGCTGGTATAAAGCATTAATATGCTGCAGAAATTGTCGGTGAACCAGTATGGCCTGTACTACACAGCATTATTCTAGTTGTCATTCATAAATTAATGTTACAGATCTATAGGTTTTTCCCAACTTGCAACAGGACAGATGTATTTTTTTTTCAAATGTGTGTTTTCTGCTCTTGAATATTCTTCAACTGCTTTTTCTATGTAGTAAAGATAAAAATAAAACAATGTGGCTCTGAGGGAGGGATTCGGGTAAAAAAAAGTATTTAAGATGTTAATTATATGTTTTTTATAGATGCTATCTTAATAATTTCCTATTTTCCCACTTCTCCCCAGCTTGTCCCGATATAGATTGAAATTTAGCGCTGATAAAGTGGATACAATGATTGTTCAGGCAATTTGTAAGTATAGAACATGTGCGATCTATTCTGTCTATTCTGCATAGTATTTTCCTACTATTAAAACTATCTTTTATAATTTTGTTGAGGAAACGAAAGGAGATTAGCTAGAATTTTAATAAATAAGTAAAATAAATAATTAGGAAAACTCAATAGAAAAAAGAAAAACTACCTATAATTTGACTAATTGAAGATAATATGAGTTATAAGGTAAAATGATTCATTTTGCTTTTTTCACTGGGCTTTATTTATAATAGGTCATTCTCCCATTAAGTGATTTTTGGAAACTTCAGAGTCTTAACAATTTCCAATTTTAAAAATTCCTTTAAATGGCCATTGCATTGGTGAAACATATATCCAAAAGTATTGAAAGCAATTACTCAGATAATTACATGCTGTTGTTTAGAACAGCATTATTCACAATAGCCAAAAGGTGAAAACAAGCCAAGTACTCATTAACAGATGACTGGATAAACAAAATGTGGTATATGCACACATTGAAATGTTCATCCTTAAAAAGGAATGATGTTCTAATACCTGCTACAACATGGACAAATCCTGAAAACATTATGCTAAGTGAAATTAGTCACACACAGAAAGATAAATATTGTGTGATACCTAGAATAGACAAATTCATAGAGACAGAAAGTAGGAGAGATTACCAGGGATTGGGGGGAGTTGCGGATGGGGCTTTATTTAACTGCTACAGAGTTTCAGTTCAGGATGATGAAAGATTTCTGGAAATGAATAGTGTTAATGATTGTACAACATTGTGATTATACTTGATGCCACTGAAATGTACACTTGCAAATTGTTAAAGTGGTAAATTTTATGTATATTTTGCCACACTTTAAAACTTTTAAGTTCCTATTTTTCATTTTAATTTTCCGCAGCCTTGTTGGATGACTTAGATAAAGAACTAAACAACTATATTATGCGGTGTAGAGAATGGTATGGCTGGCATTTCCCTGAATTAGGAAAAATTATTTCGGATAACTTAACATACTGCAAGTGTTTACAGAAAGTTGGTGAGTAACTTTATCTTTTAAGGCATTGAAAGTAATTTATTCGCATCCTAAAACATGAGTTATAATAATTTTTTTCTTAACTTTTACAACTTGTATTATTAGGTTTTAGGAGTGTAACCATATTAATGTTTGTTATATTTCAGAAACAAAATTAACTTTAACTTTGATTTCGGTGGCCTGTGCAACAGGACATGGCTCTCTAATTTGGTTTTTCTTGAAATGGCTTCTCATGTTCACATGAATGTTTCTCATAGTGGGTTTGCCATTACAGGCAACTGTAGACTTGGGGAGATATCCTGAAGTATATTAATAATAATACTAAAAGTAATACTGCTATCTGTACTGTTAGTGTTATAGTCTATACTAATAATATTAGTGTTAGTATTAGTATTAGTTAGAGGGACCTGAGTATCATTAGTGAATGAGTTACTTGGCTCGTATTATATTATCACCCCAAGAATTCATGGCCTTAGCTACAAATTGTCTATCACAGTATTTCATGGGGGTATTTTGTTTTGTTTTCATGGGGTTTTTGCTTTTCTTTTTTTTGGAAGGAAGTGGTAGAGAAAGATTTTAATCTCTAAAATCAAGCCTTTACATAAGGAGAATTCCTAGGTCAAACTTGTTCGCTTTTTGTTTTGTTTAGGCACCCTTTTCATTGGCTTATCTCTATTTCTTTTGACTGTTTGGTGGATTTTATATGATTTGTTGAAGAGTGATTCTCCCTCATCCTCTGCAAACATTCCATAGGCGATAGAAAGAATTATGCCTCGGCCCAACTTTCAGAATTACTGCCAGAGGAAGTTGAAGCAGAAGTAAAAGCAGCTGCAGAGATATCTATGGGAACAGAGGTTTCAGAAGAAGATATATGCAACATTCTACATCTCTGCACTCAGGTAATCTACACATAGAGAAACTAGTTGTGGTGGTACCAGCTCCATAATAACTTTCTGATGGCCGTGATGATTCTTAAACTTATTGTTCACCTGATAAATAAATGAAGGTGTTCAGTCACTACCTCATCTGATGCCATCTTGATTTCTATGCTTAAAGGGGGAAATTTATACTAAATTAAATTTAATTTAATTGTATTATTGCATAGTCTGAATAATGAATTATAAATCCATTAAGAAGGTAAAAAAGTATACCTTGAGTTATTTAATTCTTTTATGTTTATAGCCTGTAGTGATTTGGAGCTAGCTATATAAGAATTAAAAAGGATGGCACAAATATCTAATTGTTGGAGGTTTTTAAAAATTAAAGTAATATTGGCTAACATTTTAGGATAGTATGTTAGCCTGTTTACATTACCTAATAAAATCTTCACACCAACCCTATTATAGGAAATTGAGGCAAAGAATGATTTGTTTTCCCGGGGTTGCAAAGCTGCTCTATGATAATTAAGCAGGGCTCCCATGTTTTAGGTGTATGAAGTTTATACTGTTTTTACTCTTAACCATTTATGAGTTATTCATTTTGTTCCTTATACTAGGTGATTGAAATCTCAGAATATAGAACCCAGCTCTATGAATACCTACAAAATCGAATGATGGCCATTGCACCCAATGTTACAGTCATGGTTGGGGAATTAGTTGGAGCACGGCTTATTGCTCATGCAGGTGATGATTTTAATGTAATTTGTGAACATGGGTATTTAGAGTTGTTTTCTAACTAGGATTTTTAAAAATCTTTAAACTACAGTTATTAAAAGAAATTTTAGGTAATAAATAGAAGTAGATGGTGTGCGAGTAAGGACTAAGGACCAAGTGTTCAATGATGATTTTTATTTGTATGCCTGATTTCCTTTTGGGTAATGAAGGCATCTTAAGTCACTACCTCTTCTGAGACACTTGTCCACTGTCAGAAGTTTGTTATGCTTAATTAGAACAATCAGGTATATATAGGAGGATAAAATCGGTTAATGTTTTATAAAATAAAAAAATAGATTAAATTTTAAATAGTTTTAAGAAATCACAGCAGCCATGTGCTGCTTAACGATGGGGTACATTCTGAGAAATGTGTTAGCCAATTTCATCATTATACAAACATCATAAAGTGGACTTACACAAACCTAGATGATATAGCTTACTGTACACCTAGGCTATATGGTATACCACTGTCGTGTCGTATATGTGGTCTAGTGTTGACTGAAATGTCATGTGACGCATGACTATACATGCCCTTGATTGAGATTCTTTTGCTATTGAATATGCTAGTTTGTATTTTAATATATTTAACATACAAAAGTATTTCAAGTAAGGGATTTATTAGACAATGTAATACCTGTGTATGATGATATTATAAAGATGGCTACTACAAAAAATACTATGTAATTGAATACCTGCAAATACAAAGAGGTACTGGTTCATTATATTACTGGAGATATCGTAATAATTCATCACGAATCTTAATGTATCATCTACAATAAAGTATTTAAACTAGAATAGTTTCCTCATTGATCAGATATGCCATTCAGATACCCTCAGCTGCAAGGTTGGAATCATCCGGGCTGGTTTTTTTAGTCTACACCCAAAATTTCATATGTTTAACTAAACTTGGAGCAAGAGATGCAGAGATTAGCAGAAGTGTGTTTGTTGAATTTTAAACATGTACCTAGTGGTCAAGTGACTACATTAATATTGGGGGTATTTGACAAAAGCTGTGCAACAAATAATAACAGTAGCAACTTTTAATTCCTAATTAGTGTACTTATATCTCCTCATCCTTAACTGGGATAAATAAAGTATGAAATTTATCATAGTTCTACTATCAACATATTCTAATAAGTTTACATTTATTTATGTGAGGGTTTTTATTTAAATTGTAGAATATTTGATATCCAAAATGCATCTCAAAAAAATGGGGGCTAGATTGAGGGGTGTCTGTAAATAACATGTTTATGTTTATATCCTGTGTTATGATAATGAATGTAAAATAGTAATACCATATCTCTCAGGCAATAAGTAAAATCAAAGAAGCTTAACCTTCAGTTTGTAATAGATAGTCATCATAAACCTTTGCTTGTGATGCTAATGAAAGAATCACAAATGGCTGAGGCATCCGGATTTTTAGGGAATTCCAAACCATAGAATTCTGCATTACATCAGATTTTTGTTTGCTCTAATGGCTGTAATACTTAGACTGTAGGTCTTGTGTTTAGTACATGCAACTTTCAAATGCTTGAAAGTGTATTTCTTGTAATTAACTTCTTTTCTTTTTAAGGCTCTCTTTTGAATTTGGCCAAACATGCAGCTTCTACAGTTCAGATTCTTGGAGCAGAAAAGGCACTCTTCAGAGCTCTAAAGTCTAGACGAGATACCCCTAAGTACGGTCTCATTTATCATGCTTCACTTGTAGGCCAGACAAGTCCCAAACACAAAGGAAAGGTGAGTTACAGTTTTCCTGAGGTAGGCCTTTTTTTCCTTCACAAACAACCCATTTTACTCTTACTCTATAGTATGCAATAAATCTATTTTTTTTTCCTTGTGAAGTAGAGAATGGTGAATTCTTTAAATAAAAAGTATTTTGTGTACTAGAAGGAAGTATTATTGGTCCTGTTAAAGCCTTTCTTTCACTGCGTTATTATTTTCCTGGAATTCACCCATTGGAGTGAGTGACACATCAAAAGTTTCTGTGGGCGGGAAACCAAGTTAATATCAACATTTATGAATTATAAAAAATAATAGCCCTATGCAATGTTGTCTCTTATTTTACAGATGAGGAAACAGGCTTAAGTACTTTCAAGTTCTTTTGTAAAGTACACGTAGTTTAATAGAAACTAAAATTTCATAAAATTGAGAGCAGAACAATGGGAGAAATAGAGTTGAATAAAATAAAATGTTAATGAGCTTAAAAGCGGGGGCTATACTTTCTGGCTGACCTCGCAGTATAGAATTAGTGTCGCTGAGTGGAAACGAAAGGAGGGCACTGAAAGAATAGTTTGAACTAGTTTTAGACATGAACTACTAAAAGATCTTTTCATCCATCTAAATGATGGTAGTTATGTATAATCAGCCATTATGTTGTGGCAAAGATTCAAATGGTAAGATAGGTGGCTATGATTTATAATACTTTTTTAATTTGTGATTTTTTAAAAATCCTAGAATGACTAACTTCAGGTTCTCTGTTAGATTTCTCGAATGTTGGCAGCCAAAACTGTTCTGGCTATCCGGTACGATGCTTTTGGTGAAGATTCCAGTTCTGCAATGGGAGTTGAGAATAGAGCCAAATTAGAGGCCAGGTTGAGGACCTTGGAAGATAGAGGGGTAAGATACACGTTCAACCTATTGCGAAAGTTACTTGTTAAAAATTAATAAATTATGAGTACTTTATGTACTTACTCATTTCACTTGCTGAACAGTTTTATGATGCACTTAGTATGGTTAATACATTCTTTCTATGCCTGCTGTTAACAATTTTCTTTATATTTACCAAGAATTACTATATTAGAGTATATACTATAAAGACATTATGCCTTAGAAAATTATTTTTTCTTTTCTTAGATAAGGAAAATAAGTGGCACAGGAAAGGCATTAGCAAAAGCTGAAAAATATGAACATAAAAGGTGAGTTGGGGGAGGATGGATGAATAATTTCTGCTTATTTAAATGTTAATTGTAGACAGCAGTTTTTTATTGTAAACTGAAGCATGTCGATATTCTCCTAAGTTTTTTCTTTGCCATTGGCTTTTCATATTCAGTTCTAGTTTTTAATCCTACACATATTTTTACATTGGTGTAAAAAATACATGTAGTATATTTGTTTTGACTCTTAATATTTAGCTTGTTCATTGGCAAATATTGGTAGTAAATATTTGTCATTCATAGTTCCGATATAGTTTGCCATTTATCAGAACTAAACTTCAGAATTAATCTAACAAACCTATTTTTTAAGACAAAAAAAGTTTAAAAAATGTCTGAGACGCATAATAAAGTATTCAGACCTCACTATAAAATTAAAAGATTAACGTTTCTAGTTGTTAACCCGTAAATTCTACTTTTATAAATCTTATAATTCTTAAGAGTTTTAATAATAAATCTTACGCTATAAATGAGCAGGGAGAGCAATATATAGTAACATCTCAATTATAAATATATATGTAAATATACACGTTTAGGGAAAAAAATGTTTTTCATTGTATTCTGAAAAGAAACCATATGTATTGAGTTAAACAGTCACGAACCTACAAATCAGCTTAAGAAATAAAGCATTCCTTAGCTGGTTTTATACACTTTTAAAAATATTCCCATACCATTATGCTGTGACTTTAAACACATGCACATAAAGCATCAATTATGAGATTTAGTTCACATTTTAAGTACTCAGTACTTCAATTTTTTTTTTTTTTCTGCTATGTTAGAATGAAAGCAATTTGGGGGTTTTAGAGACTATTCATATGTATGCCCATCTTGTTCCTCTGCTTCTTGAGATCTTGTGAAGTCTTCTGTATTATATCTGATTGAGGTGTTTTGTTTTGGTTTGGTTTTCATTGAATTACTTTATATTCTAAAATTGAATTGGTTCAATTTTTACTTTCTAGTATATTAATTTGGCGTAAAGAGATTTTCTCCATTTTTCCTCTATGCTGATTAAATAGTTTTCTGTACCATAGTTACTACGTTGGTTACTAAATCAGAATTCATTTAGCTCACCACTTCTCTTGAAGTGTGATTGACCTGCCTGGAAAATTATTGATACCTCTTTACCTTTTGGAAATTACTGGTTTTCATAAACTGTCCCAAAGCCCCTAAAATGAAACAGCATTTTATGCTTATGTAATATTATCTAATGTCATTTCCTTTAAATCTCTTTAGTTATTTTAATTGCATATATTTGTAGAGATTTTCTAAAAGTCTTTGGCTCTTTCAGTGAAGTAAAGACTTACGATCCGTCTGGTGACTCCACACTGCCAACCTGTTCTAAAAAACGCAAGATAGAACAAGTAGATAAAGAGGATGAAATAATTGAAAAGAAGGCAAAAAAAGCCAAGGTTAAAGTTAAAGGTTAGTTCAAATGTTTTAAATGTGATTTATACTCTTAGTCCTTAAGTACAGACTTCCATAAGTTTTGAGAAAGTATGTATTATTGAACTTCATTGCGAAACCACCCATATTGAAAACTAATGGTATTTTAATAAGCCATCATCTTCTCTGGAAATAGTTAAGATATTTTTAAATTTATTAGACTTCATAGAGGAATATGAGAAGCATTTCTTTGAATATATGGAATTACATATTATACTATGTGTGCTAAAACTTTATTTTCTACTTAATACATTATTTTGAGAATCAACTTAAAATAGAAGGAGAACAAGGTATGTAGTTTCTAAATAAGTTGAGATAGTTTTGTTACATAGTTAAGTGTAGAATTGATAGAGCAGTAGTTTTCTTCATTGTTTATGTTATATGGAATGGACTAGGATGATAACATATTGGGTAGCCTGCCATTACTTAAAAGGTGCTTTCCAGTGAAGTAAGCTGTTTTGCAGAGTTGATAAGCAGGAAACCTCCTTCCTGCCCCCCACCCCCTCAATTAGCTGGACCTATGTTGAGTTGCCTGTCAGCTAGTCTAGGAAGACAAGCATTTAAGCAATGCGTAGTTTAATTTTTGGTTTCTAAATAGCTCAGTGGTCAAAAGTGTCCAATCAGCAACTGTGGACTCTTGCCCTAGATGAGGAAAATGTTATTTAATTCCTATGCTACTATTTCCTTATTGAGATCCCTAAACCCATTAGTAGTATTTGAAAACACCAAACTCCAGATTCGTATCTTCACTTACATGTCCAATTAGCTTTTTAAACTTAACATTCATGGATCTTTGCCACTCCCAGTCTGTTTGCCACAATTTCTTCCATCTTATAAATGGCAAACTTGGTTACGTTGGCTTTTAACCTTGAATCTTCTCTTATAACCCAAATCTATTCTGGCAGCAGATCCTCTTCATTCTACTTTGAAAATATATCCAGAATCTAACCACCTGTCATATCTACCACTTCTTGATGTAGCAGCCATAGTGGTCTCCTTGCTGTTCCTTGAATCTGCTGAACTCTATTCTCCCAAAATAACCTTAGCATTTGGTCTTCTCTGCTTGGAATATTTTCCCTCAAGATATATGCATCATTCACTTTCTTACCTCTTTAGGCATTTGCCTGACTATTCTTTCTAAAATGTCCACATGTACCGCCCTCCTCAGATCCTTAGCGCTGATTACAGTGTAAAAACATTATACAGTGAATTGTTTTTTTGTCTCCACTTCTGCTAAAAGATTCATAAGAACAGGGATTTTTATCTCTTTTGTGCCTTGCTATATCTCTAGTTATTTAGATTAGGGCTTGGCATGTAGTAGGTACAAAATGAGTATTTGATGAATGAATTTCTAATAATAGCTACCTGTTACTGAGTCCTCGTTCTACTGTGTCAAGCATTGTGCTTGACATTGCGTGTTATCTCGTTAAGTCCTAGTAACAATCCAATGAGATGGACATTACTTAATTTTATAGATGAGGAAGTTGGGTTTACAGAAGTTAAATGACTTAACTTCCTCAGGGTCACAGTGCAGGTTGAATAAACCCAGGACTGTTAACTTCAGAGCACAAACTTAATAATTTCTAATATAATTGACTGTTCTCCAAAAGAACACTGGGTTTGGTGATGAGATGATCCATTTTAATTCTGATTTCTATACGTAGCTACATCATCATGAGGCATTTACTTCTCTCTGAGCTTTATATCGTTTGTAAAGTTAATGGTATTAAACTAGCTGTTAGAAGGACCTTTCTAATTATACGGTTATATAATAAACATTAGGTGGTTGACCAGAATGACAGGAAAAACCTAAGATTCAAGAGGTTTTGTGGGGAGTGAGTTCTGATGCAATGTTAACCTTATTTAGTTGAAGAAGAAGAAGTATTAATGGTGGAAGAAGAGGAGACATCTGTGAAGAAGAAGAAGAAGAAGGACAAAAAGAAACACATTAAGGAAGAACAGCTTTCTGAAGAAGAACCGTGCACCAGTACAGCAATTCCTGTATGTTTTTATTTTACTCTATCTAATAAATTAGGCAATTTTTTTTAGGCGAGGTAACCCTTGGTTGACCTCACAGGTTGCAAGGACCTTGTCAGCTTACAATCCTTTATTCATTCATTCATTCATTCATACGTAGATACATACATATATATATACATATATGCATACATACATACATACTCTTAACAGCAGTTGGTCTTCCTAGGTGGTCTCCCATCTAAGTACTAACCAGGCCCAACCCTGCTTAGCTTCCGAGATCAGACGGGATCAGGCTTGTTCAGGGTGGAATGGCCATAGACAACTGGCAATTTTTTTAAAAAGTGGTTTTCTTATTGGGTAGTAAAAATAAAATGACATTTTTGTATTTATATAATAAATACCTATATTCTTCTTCATATTATTACAAATTAATTTGCTTTGAGTAGGATTGAGACTATGATTTGCTACATATCACTTTCATAGAGTTCATTTTTATATTTTTAAATTTTAATTTTCCCCCAAATTTGTTTTCAAGAGAAATAGATCTACTTTGCTTTTTATAAGGAAAAGTTATTATTAATCACCCATACATTTATAGCTTTTTCAAAAGCATTCTTATTGGTTATTTTCAGAGTCCAGAGAAGAAGAAGAAAAAGAAGAAAAAGAAAGATAGTGAGGACTAATGAAAAGAAGTCATAATTGAGTCACCTGGATACATCATGCTAAGATTCAGTCAGGAATACACCAGAGATGCTCTCCAAAAATAATTGAGGAAAGATTGGATGAAAAAGTGGTTATTCATCTATAGCTTTTTAAACCTATTTGTGTCGACATCAAGTCTGTTAACTTTATGTCATCATTTCTTAGGGTTTGTTATACAAATAAAAGATATTTTCTTTGTATATTAAGGCAGTTCTGTGATGTTTATATTTTAGGTATAGAATCTTTGACCGTTTATGTATTTTATTCACCATTCGATTAATATTTTGATAATTGTATCTGAAAAGTGAGAGTTCTGAATCGTTCATTTGAAACTTAGCCTTTTGTAAGGCAGCAATTGGATGGACCAATTTAAGAATCTCACTCTAATGTTTCTCTTACCTTTTTGGACTTTTCATGTTTTTCTTTTTCTCTAGTCTTTCTACCTCTTTAAGTGAAGCTATATTTTGTATTTTAAATTTTTAAATTAGATGAACAAAACTTTTTGGCATCTCTTTAGAAAGGAAAAATTTGTGTCTCACTTTATTGTTTGCATTTCTGAAAAGTGCAACAAAATAATTATTAATCTACACCCTGATTTGTTTATAGCGTAATCTAAAGGGACTTTTTAAAAAAAGGTGATACAAACTCATTTTATAGTAAAGCATAGGAATAAAGGGAAAAGGTAAGTAAATATGTAAACAGGTGTGAGTTATAAACCAGGACATAGAACACCAAAGAGAAATCTTTGTTTCTAAAAGATAATGTTTAATATGTGAGCAGTGGCCTAGTTGACATATAGTCATGATAGTCACAACTTTCATAGAGCTGTTTTATCTTGCACCTCTGTATGCCATGGGCATCATGCTAAAGCCCAGTTCAGTAAAAGCAGTCAAGGAGTGGAGCAGTTAGGATAATTACAGCTTTGAGTTCCACCTTTGCTTTTCATGTAACTGTGGGTACGTCAACATCCCCTCTTAACTTCAGTTTTTCATTTGTAAGTCAGAAATATGGTCAGCTTTACATCTCATAACAGTGTTTTGTATAAAATGATACAAACTTCCAGAGATGTGAATACATTTCAAATTTAGCTATTTTGACTGAAAACTACATTAAGTACATGTAGCCCTCCGTAGATAAAATTACATAATAAGGCTGGTTATTTTTTTTCCAGGAGAGAGTTGTTATTTCCCCTCATGCAATAGTACCTCCAGACTCTTTATTGATTTGAGACTTAACAGATTTTAATTTTAACAGCTTTTAATTAAAGTGGCCTATAGACTGCCAGGGGCTGTATAGTCGAAGCTTTATATCTGAAAAAAGATAGACTTTGAGAATACTAATTAGTAAAACTCCTACTCCTAGTCAGGTTGAGTCGTCTCCTGTAGGCCTGCAGAAAACCAAGTTGAATCAAATCACAGAGCTATCCTCTTTCTTAAGTGCTAAAGTCTTAACTCTTTAAAACACTAATCAAATGGTAAGTTCTGGTTCTTTGCGTTAAAATGAAGCACTTGTTTTGTTGCAGAGCCCTGAGAACTTAGTCTTAAATGGAAAGCTCAAATGAATTTTATATACCTGATTTGATAAACAAATTTGAAGAATTATCTTGTGACAGCCAAATGTTTGCTTAAAAAGCTATCGATTCTTTGTACTCCACCCTCTTTTCTTCAAAACTATAAATTTTTATTTTCTCGTTTAAACTAACTTCTATATCCTCACTGTTTCTGGCTGAGCTGTACTCTCTCCAGAGCTTCAACTTTCTGCGGTTCTCTGTACATGAAGAGTTCAATTTATTTGTTGCTTCTCTAAGGGCATCTTTTAAAACTTGGCTCTAGCTCATCATCTGTCCCCAGCTATACTTCTATGATTCTGAAAAGTGCAAGCTACTCTATGTTGGAACATTTTCTTAATGGCCTGAAAATTGGAATTTCTGAATTACACAATGGTGGGTATATGGTTGTTCATTATATTTTCTCTTTTTCTGTATGCTTGAAATAATTGTAATTAAAAGTCTTATTTTTTAAAGTAATAATATGGTACCTATTTTGCTTTGATTCTGAGTTCTTTTTCTCTGAAAATTGATCTGTATGATATTCTTGGTCAACAAGCATTTGGGACAACCACTAGGGGCCAGGCACTTGTTAGCCAGAACTCAAAGAAGCAGAAGACACATCAGCTGCTACCCTCAGGGAGTTCACAAAGAAAACTTCAAACCCTCCTGATGAAGAATTTTGTTCTCATATAAGTTCTGTCTTGCTTGAGGAAGGGGAAACGCAGGGAAGCTGCAAGTAGAGATCTCAACAGAAGATGAGAAATATGGAAATTTTGAAAAGCTGCAAAGTGGAATTTCAGTTTATGGAAGAGAAATCCTCCCCCTCCCTCCATTAGGGAGGAGAAGTTATACACAAGAAAGTAGGAAACACGAGCAGCAGAAACCTAACCCTTGGCAGGTAATAGAGTTATAAGTATAGCTGCATCCCATTGTACTCCATATCTCTACCCTAAGACTTGTCTCCAACATCTTTTGAGTTGTGGCAATTTGTTAAGCCCTTGGAGTACCATGCTGTGTCAAAAAATCATGTGAATTCTTGAGGCCTCAAAACTACCTTCCTAGCCTGAGCCAAGAAGCAGAGAATGCCTTGGTTCCAGGAGGGGTAAGTGCCTGACGCCAGGAAGAGTTCTTGGTCAGACAGCAAATGCATCTATTTATATCCTATAATCTGCTGGGCCGGCAACATGCTAATAACCAGCTGGGCATGATGGAGAGGCCACAAGCTGACTGTCAGACTGGGAAGATCCCTGCACTGGTGGTCGGAGAATATACATGAAAATGCTGCATAAGCCAAAAAGTACTTTATAGTTTACTTGCTGCTGTTATGAACCAGTTTCTATACTAATTATACTTAAAACACTAATTTCATGTGCTTGGACAAGTCAATATGTGCCCCCTCTGAGTCCCATTTTCATCTATAAAATGGGGAAAATGTTCATCTCAAGGCTCTTGGAACTCATAATTCATTCAAGAATTCCTTATAAACTGAAAAGATGTATTACTTGAAATCTGTTCTTAAAAACAGGAAAACCCAAGAGTTAAATATTCCAGGGAAGAAGTCAATGATAGAGATTAGGAAACGTATGTCAGCCACCAGCTAGTCATTTACCAGACCCATTTCTTAACCTCTGGACACAGCTAGACTACATTCCTCAGCCTTCCTTGTAGTTAGATGTGGCCATGTGACTGAGTTCTAGCCAGTGGAATGGCAGTAGTGGTGACGTGCAGCACTTACTTGGAGGCCTGGTCCACAAAGATCCTCCACTGCAGTCTCCAATACCCTATTCCATGACTTCCCCCACCTCAGCTTGACTCTATGCAGACAAACATAGTAACCTTGGGAGCCAGTTATTAAGATAGAGAAGCTGTAAGGTAAGAGAAACCTGTAGCCCTGAATCACCACACATGGACTTGGAGGATAGCTACCAACTGATGAGGAACATCCATTTTAAGTTTACAGAGGAAGAAATAAACTAAAAGTAAAATGATTCAAAAAAATAAGATAGGGGGAGGAGGTAGGTAGTTGGAGTAAAAGGGGTCAAATGTGTGGTAACAAAAATCTAACAGATGAACAGTGTAAAATATATATATACATATATATACATATTATATATATAATATACATATAACAAATCTAACAGATGAACAGTGTAAAATATATATATACATATATATACATATTATATATATAATATACATATAACAAATCTAACAGATGAACAGTGTAAAATATATATATATACACACATATACATATTATATATATAATATGTATATGTGTGTATATATATATATATACACCTTAAAAGTATACAGCTGAAACTAGATTTCATTAACCAATGTCACTATAAAAAAATAAATTAAAAAAAGATATGATTCAACCTAGTATTTTGATTTGTTTCAGCAGCTAGTGTAACCTTAAACCATCTTAGAGGATGTCTTCAACAGCCACATTTTTACAGGTTCGAGAAGGCAAATTAAGATTGTTGAGTTTGTGGATCAGAGATTGTAACTCCTTGCTATGGTCCATATTTGGGTACAAAAATATTTGATTTGCTCCACAAAATGTTGGCCAACATAGTTTTTAAAAGTTTCATTCATTGTTGAGTCAAAAATTCTTGTCATGCAGTAATAAATATTTTTTCTTTTTCATTTGTTTTTTGACCTTCAGAATCAATGTAGCAATGAAAAACCCTAAAACCAAACTAAACAAGGCCAATAGAATAAAATCTCTTTAATAAACAGAATTAAACTGTTTAGATCCTAAAAGAGAAAAATTTACAATTGTGGGGTGAGGAGTTCCAAAATACATGAAATTTAGAAAACAAAGGAAAAGTTTGGTAAAGTTGACCACATAAAAACTTGTATGGCAAAAATAGTGTAAAATAGTCAAAATATAATGAGATGGTTTCTTTAATGTAAAGAGGTTAAATTAATAAAAAGATTTCAAAAATACAAATAACAAGTAATGCCAGAAAAAAGTGTACAAATGATTAATGGTCATAAGAAAAGGAATACCCTAACAAATGTAAAATATAAACAAGTTATTTGTGATTTATCAATTCCCCACACATACCCTCCCTTAGTCCCCAATTACTTGTTACTGTACTTCAGGCTGAGAAATCACTTCATATTTTTGAAGGTACTGTGTGAGTCAGGAGTGAGTCTTCCCCAAATGTGCCACCATGTCATGTAGATTATTTCAAGATGAAAACAATGAAAGCCCAACAAAGTCAAGAAGTTTACTATCTCCCCCTTACCTGCCTAAAGAGATTCAGAGAGAAAAACTTGCTTCAGGAAGGGAAACAGCATATACGAATTAAGCAAAAATCTGTTCCCTAGATTTCTCTCTGTCTCATTGTTTCTGATTGGTCCTGCAAGAATTTGTTTACCAAATGTTTGCTCTTTCTCATCTACCTGTGAATTGCCCTCCTTACTCCCTCTCTGTACTCCAAAATGACATAGATACCTCATTTTGCCTCACCGTCTTTGGGACTTTCATGCTTACGTGAATTCCCCGTGCATATGTATTAAAATTTTATTTTCTCCTGTTAATCGTTTATATGTTCTTTGAATTATTCGACCACCAGAAGAACTGATGGGGTAAGGGGCAATTTTCCCCAGCCCTAACATGTATAAAGGTCTCATCCCCATTTTATAGCGAGGAACCAGAATCACAGAAGTTATGGTGACAGAATTACAACTCCAGCTTCCACTAGTTTAATATATCAGAGAAACATAATGTTTGTGAACTGCTAGATTAGAGACCAAAGTGTTGTCGTATGATCTGATTTTATCTTAAATGATTGGTAATAATTTGAAAGAAAGCACAGATTGATATTAAGATTTTGCTATCATCCTCTACTTGTTCTAGATGTGCTTTTCTCTTTCTCATAGTCCCCTTAGAGCTTTCCTCCATCTCCCATGAATTCTTAAGATTGGGTTTTCTTTCCACTTCCCGAATCACAGATGGTTTCCCACCCTGTGAAATCTAGTGACTGGCTGGCCAGAGCATTACTGCAATTGTATTCTTCTGAAGGAAATCCTTTTCTTAACTGCCAGGAATTTCAGTCTCCAAACTGAGAAGGGGGAGGAGGGGGGAACGGATGTTTGGCATACTGCCAGGTAATTGCCTTTTCCCTTTAGCCATCTGCAGGCGACTGGCTGGAGCCCAAGGGTGAAACCACAGGCTCCCAGGGCTGGAAGGGACAGACTTTCAGGGATCCTGGGAGGTTCGAGACCAGTCATTTCTCTTCTATGCAGACAAGACCTCTTTTAAACCACAGCCTAGCCTAACTTTAATGCCTTCTAAAAGGAGAAATCATATAAACTGAGTTGATCACATATCCCAGTGTTAAAAACAATATCATAAAGCCTTTTCTTTCATCTAAACCAGATTTCGGCAAACTTTTTCTGCAGAGGACCAGTAAATACTTTAGACTTTACAGACCGTAAGATCTCTAGAGCAACTAATTAACTCAGCCATTATAGAGCAAAAGCAGCCACCGACAATGCCTAAACAGATGAGCGTGGCTGTGTTCTAATAAAATTTTATTTATGGACACTGAAATTTGAATGTCATGTAATTTTCACAAGTCGTGTAAAATCATTCTTTTTACCAACAGCCATTTAAAAATGAGGAAAAAAACAATACATTCTTTGCTCATGGTCCACACAAAAACAAACAACTGGCTGTAGTTTGTTGACCCCTGGTCTAAAATACTGTTTTTCAAACTGCTTTGGCAAGTCCCTTGAGGGGAGAAAGAGCTGTTGGGGTAAGTGATCCCCTCTCAGACTTCAGTTGGCATCATTCCCCCTTTTTTCTGTTTCATATATTGGACTCCCAGGTTTTGTTTTATTAAAAGGAAAGGTTCCATAGCCAAAAGTTGAAAAGTTGCTGATCTAACCAGAATCCTTTTCTTTTTGCAACTGCTGCCCATTTTCTTTTGGTCTTTCCTCAGTGGAGATAGAGAATGGTTTGTTATCTAGTTCATTTTAAGGTTAAATAAGCCTTATCCTTTCGTATACTCCATAAGTCTGTTATATTATTCCAAACTTTTACTCGACACTTGTGACCTTTCCAAGTTCTCAAAAATCCTAAAAAATTTTACAAAGTGAAATAATACATCAGAGGAAAGAGCACCTTTCTGTACATTCCAGCATATTTGCTCTATTCAGAGTGGCCAACAGCACCATGTCCAGAGGAAGAACCCACATTGTACTAGAAAAGAAGTGGCAAGGCCCAGAGACTGTTTGGAGTCTGGTCTGAAGACAAAGAGAGTCTTCACAAGGGAAAAAACAGTCTTGACTTCAGAATCCAGAAAAATCTTAAATGGACAGGAAGAAAAGTGGGAAGGGAGAGCAAGCAATTAAGATAGGTGTCACAAGCAACACAGGTGCCTCAAGATGCCTCCTTTATATACAAATAATAAATGTTCACCATAGGAAAAAATATATAGACATATACTAAAGAGAATTAAAATCACCCATAATCCTATTGCTCAAAGATAATTACTATTAAAAATTTGATATGTGTCTTTTCAGAATTTTTTTCCTATGAACTACATATGTATGAATTTTATATACTATACTCAGTATTACCACTTGGATGTCTCATGGGCAACTCAAATTTACCAAATGCCAAAAAAATTACTTACCTACTTCATTGACACCCACTGCCCATTTCAAAACTTAGAAGTTCCTGACCCTACATCTCCCTCACCACTATTCTGTGGATTACCAACTCTCCTTGTAAACTCTTCCCTTCTGGAAGTCAAAATAGTCACATTCTGACCCATTTCTCCTAAAACCTGAATCTGATTTTTAAGCAAATATAAAACATGTTTATTTCAAAAGAGCCTTTACATTTGCATAACTAAAAACCAGGCTCCCCAGTGCAGAGTGGGCAGTGTCTCTGTTAGCTAATATTCTGCTACCTGCTTCACATCTGAAAGTTATCATTGTCAGGGAAACCGATAAAATAACCGCATTGAGCAAATTACTGTGCACCAAAACCGTCTTCAGTCCCTATGAAGTCAGGTATCTGTACTTGAGAGTTGAATTCCAGAGACAGTACTGAAGGTTCCAGAGATGGAAGGGATGCAGCCTAGCTCCTGTAGGGGTTCAGAACAAGCCACCCCAGGATATGCCTCAGTGGTATGCAGATTACTTTGAGTTAAAGGCAACAGAGACCCTGCGGCCTCAAAAGAAACTTCTGCTTCCCCGACCTTAACTATCTAGAAGAATTTAAATTAGGAGCCGGTAGGGCAGACTAATAATTACTGAACATGCTCTTCCTGCAATTACCTTCTGAGGCACCAAGTTGCATTCAAACTGTCTTATATACCTCAATATCCCTTTCTGTCTCTGAACCTATCATATATGTGGGGTCTCTAACTCTCATGTATGCAGGATTCCCATATATATGTATGTAATTAAATTTGGTTCTTTTCTCTTGCTAATCTCATGTCTACTTTATACTTGATCTTAGCCAAAAGGCCAAGAAGGATCATGTCTATTTTATTATTAGACCAGCTGAAAGAACCTTGAGGGTAAAGGAAAGTTCCTTCTTCCCCCATACTCCAAAATGAATTGGTTACAGAGGTGTCAAAATATAATAATGTTGAGTAAACCTGGTAATGCACAATCTAAGGAGTATTTGGAAGTAGGCAATTAGTCTCAACTAACATTTGTGCCTTCTCTTTATAGTCTGAGAAACTCTGGAGGGAGGAGTCATTCTTAGATGACAGATGTACTCTCATACTCTGATGTACTAATAATGGGCAACATGCATTGAGCAAATTACTGTGCACCAGGCACATTGCTAAGAGCTTTGTTTTCATGATCTCTTGCTCTTATTCTTGGATAAGGCATGTGTATCACAAGCAGAAAAGGGGGATTGGAGACTAGGCTAAGTAATTTCTTTAATTCCACACAGCTAAAAAGCACAAGAGCTGGGAATGCAGCCCAGGCTATGTGACTTCAGAGTCATAACTCTTATGGCATTTTGTCCCTGCTGTCCATACCCAAAATTCCACAGTGAGGACCACGGTCAGAGAAAAGAGGAGGTTATCCATGAGGGTATACTCTTGTGGAAGATAGGGTCCACACCTAAACCCCACTCCAAAGGAACCAAAATCCCTCAGGCCATACTGTTATCCCAAAGTTTCTGTATTTAAACTGTGGCCTGATATAGAAAGAGACATCCTCAATAGAATGAGTCTGGGCCACTGAAGAGACTCTGGGTGGGGAGTTAGCTACCCTGTATTATAAGGCCAGAAATTGGCCAGTTATCCAATCTCCTGTGTCCACTGCTTTCATTGAAAGTTGTTTACCTGCTACTTATCTCCTGATTTAACAATCCATATGCAGAATTAACAGAAATCTTTGAGATTCCAAAAAACACTGTCATTACATACAGCCCTCACTTTGACAACATATTGCGTTTGTAAGCTACCAAATGACTGAAGATCAGCTGTGATTCATTCAGCAGCTCTTTATTGAGCACTATGTTTCAGGTGCTGGGGATATAGTGGTGACCAAGAAAACTAGAGTCTGTTTTCATGGACTACAGGGGAGAAAGCAGATGGTAAGTGGGTAATTTACAAGATATAAGAAACAATGTGATGGGAAGTACAGGACTCTAGAAACACAAAACAAAGAGCCTTTCCAACTTCGACATCTTGTTAGTCTCCTGCTTGTAACTCTAATGGCTTCCACAGACAACAAACTGAAAACTCCTTATTAGGGCATACGAGGTCCCTGAGAGTTGGACCCTGTTCTCTCTCCAGCCTATCTGCTTTCATTCTTTGATCACAGCCCTCCAGCTCAGAGTGTACTCTAATTCATTCTTGCCTCAGGGCCTTAGGACTTCTGGCTCCCTCTGTCTGAAATACTCTACCTTCAACTCACAGGGCTGATTCCTCATTCAGGATGTAAGACACAAATACCTCCTCAGAAGAGCCTTCCCCAACCACCTTTCTAATATTCCTCTCATTCCTCTACCCAAAACTTTTCAGTATCTCATTTATGTACTCATGCAGGTGTGTCTGCCTCCTCCAATAGACTGTAAATCCCTGGAGAGCAAAATCTATTTCTTCTTGTGCTTTACCCTACATTCTGTACCTAAGTCAGTCTAAAAGGACCTGCTCAATAAATAGTTTTTGAATGACTAAATGAACAAATGAGGAAGGAGATTGTGGCCAGAGAGCACCTTCCGGAAGGAAGTGGAGCAGTGATGACAACGAGGTCTGGGTGTAAATGTGGGTGCGGGTTCCTGAAATGCAGTGGAGGCAGCTCTTTGAACCATGAATGAAGAAAGCAGATGTCTATGAAGCATGAAACAATATGGGACATAGGAGGAAAAGACAGTTTCTATTGTTTCCCTATTTCTCTCCTTTCTTTGGAAGCTGGAAAAGAAGCTGCCCAGGGATTAAGGAATTTGCTTCTACTCATTCTTGGAAACCATTAAAACTGCATTTGAATCTTTGCTGCACTTCTAGAATATAGAAGCTGGAAAATAGCCCAGGGGAGCCAAAATCTTGACTTTGATTCATAAACATGTTTACATGTTTAGAAAAAGAGAGAGAGAGGAAGGAAGGAAGGAAAGAAGGAAGGAAGGAAGGAAGGAAGGAAGGAAGGAAGGAAGGAATGAAGGAAGAAAGGAAGGAAACAATGAAGAAAAAGGAAAGAGGGTGGATGAAGGGAGGGAAAACTAACCAGGCATTGATATACTAATTGGGAGTAGGATATCTAGAACTCAAAAAGCATTGATCAGGATTTTTTTTTTTTTTTTTTTTTTTTAAAGAAAGAAAAGAAAAGAAAGGAAGGAAGGAAGAAAGAAGAAGAGAAAAACTGTGGTTATGACCTAACCATAGTCAAGAAACCTCTTTGACTTCCATTGGTTTGATATTAATGGAAGACTTTTATCTTCAGAACTTTGTACTTGTGCTGCCAAGCAGAGGAAAGGAAAATGCAGAAAGCTCTGTCTGCATAATTACCCCCCTGCTGGCCCTCCCCAAATTCAGAGCTCCACTAACCCTGCTGATTCTCAGAGGCCCCAGGCTAGCCTGAGAAATCAGTGGGAAAATGTTCCTTTAGATGTCAAATCCGAAGCTTCTAACAGAAAACAGGGACAGATGAATAAAGCCTCAGGCGAGGACAGGCAGCCCTTATGTCACTTATGTGAACATTCTAATAATTTCCTCATAAATACTTAGCCTGCAGTTCTTAGACCAAATGCTAATATGTTCTGCCCCAAAACACAGTTAATAAAATTAAGGGATCTTTTCCAAGGGCACCTCATCCTCGCCTCCATGGCCTTTTTATCTCTCAGTAGGACCACTTTCAAGGGAGAATAACTTATTCGAAAGTATATTTTACAACCTGTGGCTTCCTCCAAGAAATTACCTTTTCTCCCATTTTCTATAAGAATTTTTTTAAATTTTAATTTTGGAATAATTTTAGATTTACAGAAAAATTGCCAAGATAGTACAGTGCCCATAGATCCCCTTGCCCACTTTTCCCTATTGTTAACATCTTACATTACTGTGGTACATTTGTCACAACTAAGAAACCAACACTGATCCATTATTATTAAGTAAACTTCACATTTTACTTGGATTTCATTAGTTTTCCCATAACATCCGTTTTCCATTCCAGATTCCATCCAAAATGCCACATTATATTTAATCACCGTGTCTCTTTCGGCTCCTCTGGGCTGTGACAATTTCTCAGGTTTTCCTTTTTTTTTTTTTTGATGACCTTGACAATTGTGAGGAGTACTGGTCAGATATTTTGTAGAATGTCCCTCAAGTTAGGATTAACTGATGTCTTTCTCCAAATTAGATTGGAGTTATGGGTTTGGGGAAAGAACGTCTCAGAGGTGAGATGCCCTTCTCAGATCAGGGGTGGATGAATTGCATGACATCCTGGTCAAGTTAACCTTCATCATCTGGTTACATCAAAGTGTGCCAGGTTTCTTCACTATAGTGTTACTATTTCTCCCTTTATATAATCTATTCTTAGGGTAAATCACTAAATTTACCCTACTCTCAAGAAGGTGGAGGGGAATAGGTATGGAGGAATGGGAGTGTGAAGATTAAGCTTATCTCCTGGAAGAAGGAATACCTACATATATTAAATGAGATTCTTCTGCCAAGAAGATTTATTTTTTTTCCCAAATTTATTTATTCATTAATTTATTTATATTTGTATGGACTCATGTATATTGATTTTTAATTTGAGTTATAATCCAACACTATGTTATTAATTTTGTTACTCAAATTTTTCCAGCTTTGGCTATTTGGCATTCTTTCAGGTTGCCATTGTGTCCCTTTGACATGCTTCTGTCCTTATGAAAAATTTAAAATATATAAATGAGGTATTTTATTCTTAACACATGGGCTCAGCAATTCCCCAGTGAGTCCAGAAGAAATTTCATTTTAAAGGTAATGTTTTCCTAATCTGATTGTGGTGCTATTATAATGAGTCAATTATCTTTAACTACTTTCATTTTTTTCACTTATTAAACAATTTACAATAGTAATATGAGTTCATTGTAGAAAAATTAGAAAATTCAGAAAAGAAACAGAAGAAATTATCCATTATCTCACTATCTAGTGATGAGTACCAATACCTTGCTTTACTTTATTTTTTTTTTACCAGGATGTGTATGTGTGTGTGTATATCAGTTACCAGTATATTACAACATCTTTTCCGTGCCTGTACATACACTTAATGGATATTTAACTTGTTTTCTACTTTTTTACTATTATAACATCCTTGTATATATTTTTATTTATTTTTAATTTTTTTCAAAATTAAAAAAACATTTAGTTTTAATTGGACTATAAGGAAAAATTTATTTACTTTTTTACTTCTGGCTTTGCTAAGATAGCAAGGAAAAAATGGTCACTCCAATTTTAAAAGTGGCCATAATGTTTTTCTCAGCACTGAATTTGTCTTTCCAGAACTATTTATATAAAACTAGCCATTTTTAATGGTGATTTCTAACATAGATGATACACTAAATTTGATTAATGGGTACACAGTTTCCCAAAGAGTTTGTAGCAGTGATGCTCCATGAAGATTTAGACAGAAATATTTTTCAGATTATTTACCATGTCAATTTTCCAGAACCTGAGCTGGATTTTGAGAATGGATTCTACTTGAATGGATGTGAAAATGTATTTGAAATGGAAAGAAAAACAAATCATTTAAAATTCTACTTTAAAAATGTATTATTGTATATATATTTTAATTATTAATTTGTACCATAGCAACTAAACCAAACTTAAGTTAGATGTGGCCATGTGATTGTGTTCTGGCCAATGGAATGGAAGCAGGAGAGGCAGGACACCACTTCTAGGTCCATTAAAACCTCCCAGACACAATCCTTGCTCTTTTGCCATCCATTTTCCTACTGAATGGAGAGGACTTTAAAAATAAATAGGGTGGAACCACAAGATAGAAAAAGCCTGAATCTTTGCGTGATTACATGGAGCAGAGACCCTTCTCTTCCTTGTCCTACCTCCTTCTCCTCCCCCCTTTTCTCCTTTTTTTTATTTCTTTTTTCCTTCCTTCCTTCCTTTTCTTTTCTTTCTTTTTATTCCTCCTTCCTTTTCCTTCCTTCCTTCCTTTTATTCCTTCCTTCCTTTTCTTTTCTTTCTTTTTATTCCTCCTTCCTTCCTTTTATTCCTTCCTTCCTTTTCTTTTCTTTCTTTTTATTCCTCCTTCCTTCCTTTTCTTTTCTTTCTCCCTTCTTATTTCCTCCTTTCCCTTTTTCTTCCTCTCCCCAGCTCCTCCACCAACTCACAATGAACTGAAAACAAGAGAAATAAACTTTTATTCTGTTAAACTACTGGACTTTCAGGGTTTACTTGTTATAACAGCTGAAGTTATTTACCCATCTAATAGACAGTGGGATATACGTTTTAGGATATTCCCCTAACCGAGATGTCCTACTCCTTTGAGAAGACTTCCCCTTCTGCACAAATGAGAATGGACCTGTATAGTGAAGAATTAACCTTACCCAAACAGAGATCTGGTCTTTGCCCTCAGCAAAGGTGATCTCAAGGCTTCTGGAATGTCTTGCCTGATATGTTTTGTTGCCTGTGGGGTTTGGCCACTGGACAGTCTGACAGTGTGACTTATGATGAGGGCTTTGAGCCACATTCTATCAGTTTTAACTCCTGGAAGGAATAGAGACTAAAGGTCAGCCACACAGGCAAAACGTGATTGAGCCTCAATAAAAACTAGAAGGGTCCCTTGAGCCCTTGAGCCTTATGAGCTGCTCTTCTCTAGCTCAGGCCCACTTCCATGTCTGGAAATGCACTGTTGCTTTGCTTTCCCTTCTAATAAAGCTATTTTTTGTTGGAGACATCAAAAACCTGGACAACATGCTGAGAGGGGAACCCTGCTCAAGTAACATCTTCTGTGGCGAGCCAGCAGCCAAGAGATAAGCCCCTTTTTGTGGGAATTCTTTCTTCTGTCTTAGGTGCTCCAGTCTCATGGCAGTATGTCTCTGTACCGCTTTGAGCCTTTTGAGATGCTCTTCTATTGCTTGGGCCAGCTTCCATGTCTGGAAGTGTACTGCTGCTTTATTTTCCTTTCCAATAAAGCTATTCTTTTCTGCTGTAAAACAAAACAACATAAAAACCTGGAAGGATGTTACCCTGTCCATAAGTTCACAGGGAGAAAAAAACCATAAACACTGCATTTGAATCTCTCCTGGGCTCTGCCCTATATATTCCCTTGGCTGATTTTAATTTGTAACCTTTCTCTGTAAACCATAACTGAGTATAATAGTTTTCAGTGAGTTCTGTGAGTCCTTCTAGAGAATTATCAAGCCTGGAGTGGTTTTGGGAATCTCTGAACTTGTGATTAGTATTAGAAGCAAGGACAATCTTGTGGGGTCTGTTCTCTCTAACCTCACAGTTTGACTAATCTCTACTGTTAAAGTTATACTATAGGACCCTTCTGCCTTGGCCATGGCTAATTAGACAAGAGGTGGATGAACATCTGACTCAACATGTATCAATCATATTCTTTCTTCTGGAAATTTGGACTAGGATCTAGTTAGTTTCTGTTAAGTGCTTGAATCAGAATGTTAGGTAAATTGAAATGTATCTGGCAACTTTTCCATTAAGAGCACAGATAGGCAGAGGAAGCTACAGAAATAAAGGGAAATTAAATGGGTGAGAGACCACATGGCTCTAGAGAGATGCAGAGAGAACACGATGGAATAAGTAGTTGTCTTGATTCCTGATGCCTTTTCCAGTTCTTTGTTTTAGTTCCTCCTGAGGCCTGACTACATCCTGTATCTGTATCTTTATAATAAGCTACCCGCTGGGAAGGTTTTTTCTGTTTGCAATAAAAAGAACCATGGCTAAGATGCTATATAGTTTTGAAGTACTTTGCATATAATATGAGGCAATGAAGTCTACAGGGAAAAAGTGCCAAACTGCCAGATCTGTGTTCTAGACCTCCTCAGCCACTCCCCTGTTAAGCTTTTAACATATCTTAAGCTCTATGGGCCTCGATTTTATGATCTGTAGAATGTAGAGTGGAACTGGATGGTACTTAAGGTACTTATAGTTCTAATACTCTTTGATTCTATTTCATGTGATTCCAGCACTAACTGTGAGAAGCAAAACAGGTAAGAGAGAAATTTTTAGATATTTAGCTAAATTCTTATTCCTGAATATCCTAATTTTGTTCCAATGAGGACCTAGAGGATTCCAAGTGGGGTGGCATTATAGAGGGATGGTCCTTAGGATTGTGATTTGAAGAGCATCTGATATGCTTTTTATCTAAAAGTACCACTTTTACCTGCCTCATTTCTTTGGAGTAAATTTTACTACAAACTCCTTTCCTTGTTTGATTTATAACAGTTTTGCCTTAACCCCCCTCCTCTCTTCACCCGCATGATTAGTGGTGCAACTATTTCATATATAACATTTTCCCATCATAACATATATGTTAACCCTTAAAGTGACAAGAATAGCAGAGGTATGTGCAAAGGGTGATGGGATTCACACAAGGGAATGGCAACTCTTTTAGAAAAATCTAGGAAGTTTCACCGGGAAGGTTACAGGATAACTGGGATTTGAAGGATGGATAGAATTTTGCCAAATAAACACAAAAAAGATTTTTCTAGATGAAGAGAATAACACACATTTTAATTATAAGATACTTCTTTTGAAATAGAAATATACCACTAGGGATAACATATTAGGGGTAACGCTAACACCTTAATTATAAGTTAGTCTATTGGTTATTTTACTGGTTGATTGAAGGTTCTAGGGTGACATAAGAATTCTGGATTTTTGGAAAAATGGGAAAGGTTAGAGGTGGAAGTGCCAAAGATAACTCTGCTATCTCAGGTAATGCTCAGAAAATGTCTGGTACTTATTCAATGATGATAATATGACTGACATTGATACTAATTTTTTTTTTAGTTGTTTATACTAATTTTAATTGCAAATAAAGGATGTTAAGCAATCAAGACTGATTTAATAATGGCGATTTCAAAGTAAAAGAATAACGATGGTATTTTATCTTTATAATAGCATCTGAGAACATTCAAAGCATTTTTGCGTCCATTTTTCAACCGTGACTAAGGTAATAAGGACTAGGGAAACTAAGTGTTATAAGCAAGAAAAGCGGCTACCAAAGTAACACTCTTGAAAGCATTTGTTACCAGAGGGGAGGTGGGAGGTAGAGGGGGAGGGGGGAATTCATTAAAATCATTTCTTCATTTAAAAAAAAAAAAAAGCATTTGTGTCTTTCCATAACGCCAGATTTATTGAGTGGAATCTTCTCAGATAAACCGATCAGGTACCCATGCAGGTTAACACACAACGAACAGACAGAGAGCGGGGAAGTACAGAGTCTGATGTGACAGCAGGAAGGAATGAAAGTCCTTAGCGTCTCCAAAGCAAGTTCTGTTGATTGGTGGCGCAGAGAGCTGCTCAACAGTCCCACGTCAGTGGCTACGACAGGTCAGAAGATCGGAGTCGTCTGCTCTAACACAGCTGTCCTTGATGCTATCGGGTCAGGCTTGAGCATCATATGTCTAAGGTATTCAGCTTATATGGTCCTTACAAGGTGATATCCTCACGCTTATCGACTCCTGCAGATGGAGGCTGACGTTTTTGTGGTTTTGGGTGGTCCGGTCCGGTTACACCCTCGGGGCATTCACCTTGTGTGCAAGTTGACGTTACTGTCATGGCTCTCATAGAGTCCATTTTGTAAAGTCCAAAAAGTCTTCATTTCTTTATGTTCTATACACTAAGGCTCAGAAAGAGTATTTTGACCACTAGCCCAAGTATTTTTCTCCTAACTAGCAGAGATAGACCAGAATCCAGGCAGCTTGACTCAGTCTAGCTTTCTTTTCATTGGACTTCTGGAATAAACCTGACCCTCAGGGTGACGTGACAAGAGACTTTCAAAAGAATCCACAGGAACAGATATAGTCAATAACAGAAAGTTCAAGGCAATGATTATGAAAAATTATAGTGTTCTGAAAAACAAAGGCCCGAACCATGTAATATTGGATGCTTGTTTTTGAATTCCCTTGATTCCCCATCAAGTTGGGTCCTGCACATTCAGGTTCACTCTGTTTATTACTTGGCTTGAGTCACTAAAGTCAGTTGAT
This sequence comes from Pteropus alecto, assembly GCF_000325575.1. NCBI lineage: Eukaryota > Metazoa > Chordata > Mammalia > Chiroptera > Pteropodidae > Pteropus > Pteropus alecto. The sequence goes on from NW_006442484.1 coordinate 64,790,606, forward strand.
CATACTGTGCAGCCCAAACACCTGAGGGCTGATTTCTTCCCACCTCTGCTTTGTGATGAAAATCTCTCAAGTGAGTAGGTGTTATTTGCCAAAAGGAACATCACTTAAAAATGCTTAACAAGGAGTGAAGAGCCCTAGTTTCTTTTTCTCAAGAAACTTTTGAGTAAATAAGTAGAAAAAAATTTTTTTTTACTCACTTGGGTTAAACTCTGCATTATTTGGTTATTGTTTACTTCCTTTTATTTTATCACAACATGTCCTTTTCAAGAGTTCTTTAAGTTAAATGATTTGGAGGTCAGCTAGAGTACTTCTCTGAGTAATATTGTTCTACAAAGAGTACATGAATAGTATATTTTGTGAGTCCTTGAAAGAATGAAAAGCGTGTGAGAATACTTTCTGTTGCACTGCATATGTAGAACAGCTTAACTTGGTATAGTATTCTTGGATCACAATAATTTCCCCTCAAATTTTGTTGATATTACTTCACTGTATTCTGGTACTTGGTGTTAAAGAGAAGTGTGATGATATTTGATTCATGTTTTCTGAGGTAGGCTTTTTAACAAATATCTCAATGTCAGATTTTTTTTATCTTTAAAAATTTTTTTAAAGTCTGACTATAAAAGTAAGATTGGAGATTACAGAAAATTTAAAGAAGAAAATTTAAAATAACCAATGAAACTACCTCAAGATAACTATTAGTGTATTAAAAATACACTAAAATAAAGGAAATGATAATATGCATAATTATATGCAATAGAGAAACTTTAAGAATTATACAAATTTGTAAACAATTCTAATTGTTTTAATATCTGAACAATTTAATTGAAAGACAATGCTTCTTAAGATTTGTAACTATGGAAGCTCACTGAGAATGTGATAAAGTATGAGCTCTCCAGAAAATACAGTATACACATACCAACAAAATTCTGCACACAATTTCAGATTTCATGAAGTTCCTCCATATATTCCAAGTTAAGGAGAGTAGCTGATAATGACTAACATCTATTAAGTAATCTCTGTGCACTAGTTACTCTTCTATAAGTTTTATTATACACTTAAGTAATTTAAGCTTTATCATAACCCCATGAGGAAGGTAATATTATTATCCCCATTTTTTTGTATTAGGAATTTAAAACATTGACAGGTTAGTTAACTCTGGATTATACTAAAAACCACTAAACTGTATACTTTAAAAGAGTGAATTTTGTGGTATATAAATTATATTTCAATAAAGCTGCTGCAAAATTGTTTTGAATGAGAAAGAGCTCTCTGAACATGTAATGTAACCCAGAAGCCATAAAAGAAAAGACTGATATATTAGAATCCATAAAAATAATAGAACTCCAAAAAATAAAACAAAACAAACAAAATATTATGATTGAGCAACATCAAAAGACAAAATGACTTAAGACAATCTGAGAAAAAGTATTTTCAAAATATATTTAGAAACAAGACCAAAATCTCTAACATACAAAGATCTCATAAAATTTCAGGAAAAAACAATGTTGTGGGAAAATTACCAAAGAGCAAATAAGAGGCAATTCTCAAAAGTAATACAGTGGTTAAGCAAGAGGAAGAAAAGCCCAACATCATTTAAAGAAATGCAAGTTAAAACCAAAACAAGCTATTATTTTTACCTATCCAACTGGCAAAGCTTTTAAAATTTATGATACCCGGTGTTGGTCAGAGGATTAGGAAACAGGCACTTTTGAAGCAGGGTAGATTAGTACAATTATTCTCAAGGGAAAAATGCCTTTAGTTATTTAAAAAAAAAAAAGTTAAGTTCATACTAGACTTTTTAAATTAATTATTTAATTATTTTTAAATTTTTTATTATAGTAATATTGGTTAACGAAATCCAGTAAGTTTCAAGTGTACAATTCAATAGTAAGTCATATATGTTTTACATTATATGTTCACAGCCTATAGTTAAATTTCTTTCCGTCACCACATAATTAACTCCTTTTACCCCATCTACCTCCCCTCTCCCCACTCCCTTCTGATAACCACTAGTCTATTGTCCATGTCCATGAGTCTCCGTTTGTTTATCATGTTTGTTTTTTTGTTGCTTTTAGGTTTATATCCCACATATAAGTGATATCATGTGGTTTTCAGTTTTTTCTGTCTGGCTTATTTTGCTTAGCATGATTATCTCAAGGTCCATCCATGTTGTCGCAAATGGCAGCATTTCACCTCTTCTTATGGCTGAGTAATATTCCATTGTATCTATGAACCACAACTTCTTTAGCCAATCATCTATTGTAGGACACTTCGGTTGTTTCCATGTCCTGGCCACCGTGAATAATACTGCTGTGAACATCGGTGTGCAAATATCTTTTCGAATATATGTTTTCAATTCTTTGGGATAAATACCCAGTAGAGGGATTGCTGGATCATATGGTAGATCAATTTTTAGTTTTTTGAGGAAACTTCATACTGTTTTCCATAGTGGCTGTACCAATTTGCAGTCCCACCAGCAGTATATGAGAGTTCCTTTTTCTCCACATCCTCTCCAAGCTTGTTATTATTTGTCCTGTTGATAACAGCTATTCTAATAGGTGTGAAGTGGTATCTCATTGTGATTTCGATTTGCATTTCCCTAATAGCTAGCTAATGATCATCTTTTCATAAATTTGTTGGTCATTTGCATATTAGACTTTGACCCAGTTGTTTTCCTTTAGAAATTCAACACAGAAATTCTAACACAAGCAGGCACAGATCTACATAACAAAGATACTCATTGGAAATTAGAAACAAATATGCTTCATAGGTGATTAGATAAATAAGTTATAATCTGTTCATAAATGAAAGATTATGGACCATTGAAAAAAGATAGCTCTATATGGAAACTATTCAAGATAAATTAATTGTGAAAAATGATAAGCAAGTTGCAGAAGGGACTAGGACTAGGGAAGCAAGGCCTAGACCTAGGGAATAGTACTTAAGGAAGCACTCGCTGTTAGGGTGGTAAGAGTGCAGGCTTGACCCCTGAGAGTGGTGAGTATCTCTTTAAATTTTACATTCTAGTCACTTTTCTCTCTTGCCTCATTCTAGTTTCAGCCTGCAATATAGAATGTATAATACAATCCTATATCTATAAATAATAATTACATATATCTATAAATACATATAATTGTGTAAGTTGGTACAAACTTTTTGGAAGACATATATGTTTATATAGTGTGTATATATGCAATATATACATGTCTGTATCTATATATTAGTTATATTATATATATTTGTGTGTGTGTGTGTGTGTGTGTGTGTGTGTGTGTGTGTGTGTGTTAAAGGGAAGACTATATACCAAACTATTAGCAATGGTTTTTCTGGGGCATGGGAATATGGAGAATTTTCATTTTCCAGTCATATATTTCTCAAATCTTTTATTAAGGAATGATTAACAATTGTATATTTTTTGTTACAGAAAAAGCAAGAAAGATTTAAAAAAAATTAATGGCATAACTACACAAAAGAGTTCCAAGTGCTATATATGTCTGAAGGCTGAACTGAACATTTTGTGTACTTGTGGTTGGTATCATACAACTACTACATGAAGAATGAAGTAATAAAAAAAAGAAGTGCGTATTACATGCTTTTGAGACATGCACTTTAAAATTGTATGACAGTGTTCCCTCTGCCAAATTACATTTTTGCCAAGTAGAAATTCAAGTTACACAAGCAAGGCCAATTTTAGCTTCTATATAGTGTCTTCTCATATATGCCTTACCCGTTGCTCTTAGATAAAGATCAGATTAGGTGTCTTTCATATGGGAATTTCGAAGCAGTTTAGAGACATCAATTAGTTCTCATGACAACTCTGAAATGGGGACATTTTATCATGTCTATATGAGAAGACTGATAAGCTGAATGATTTCCTAGTATTCCATACCTCGTTATTGTTATGAATGCCATTACTTTATTGGCATTTTTTTTTTCCTCGAAAAGATATAAAACAATTTTCGGGTGGATAAGCCAAACTAAAATAACTACTATTCAAAAACATTTTTAAGAGTATTTTTATATTTTATACTTTCTAAACAATCTGGAGTATTTTTAATTAACTTTATACCCCAATAGTTGGTTGGGACAATGTTTTCTAAATTAAAATTTTTATTTAAAAATATATAGATAGTCAGAGGTAAAGCTCTGTTGTAGCTTCATCAAAGATCTCTCTGGGTATTTTGTCAATTACCAATAAATAAATAAATAAATAAATAAATAAATAAATAAATAAATAATTGTACTTACAGATGAAGTAATGGAGTTTAGTGACCAGGAGGCCTATTCTTAAAGCTCCTGGCTTGGTGTATTTAAAAGATACAATAAATTCTTGAAAAAAGCAAGGTTAAAATACCCTTCATTTGTGCCACTACTATGCTAGCCACTTTATATAAACATTATTTCATTTAATCCAGAACACGATGAGATAGTTCCTGTCATTACGCTTCTTGTTTTACAGATAAAGACAAAACCTGATAATGAGATTTATTTTAACATTATATAGTCATGTTAAATTGATAAGAAGTCAAGAAAGATTCTAAATATTAAGTCAAAAATGCCAATTTGATCCTGCCATTTCTCTCCTCCTTGTTTTTTTATTTCTCCCCCCAGGTACATAATTTTATCAGGTACATAATTTTATTTCTCCCCCCAGGTACATAATTTTATCAGGTGCATAATTGAATCAGGTACATAATTTTAACCTGCCATTTTGAACCATTTAAACAATAATTATAACCAATTTAACTCTTGGTCAAATTTCTATGCGGTAATAGTGAAACTATTTCCTTTTTTTTTTCCTATTCTTGTTTTTAATTTATTAAAATGATTATGTTCGGGATCAACTTTTTCTATGTACATATTACAATGAGGTTCATTTCAGTCTTCAGGTTTTTATCCTCATAAATTCTGTCAGTTTTAACTACTGCTATGGTGAGCTTTCTTTTTTAGCTTTTATTCCCATAAAATTTCATTTTCCCCTCTGATCCAATCAAAACATTCAATGGGTTAAAGTGGTGTGGTCAAAATATCCCTTTTTGCTTGGGATATAAGAACTCAAATATAGGTCCTTTCTTATGATAGTGATGATGAGACAAGTAAATTACCTGCTCCAGCCACCTCTAGGGAGGGAGGCTCACATGCAAAAATAGATGTGAAAGTGCTTTGTAATCTGTAAAAGTAAAGTAAATGTCACTCTACTGATTGTTAAAACAATTTATATAAATCTATCCTCCTGGAACTATTTCTGTGGTAGTGTTACTTGCAAAAATGCTCACAAATTTCAGCTGGTTTTCTAAGTACATCCTAGTGACTTAGCTCACTGTTCTCTTGTCATTTGTTTTCCATTCTGACCTCATTAATTTTTCCTTTTCTAATCTTAGTACTGAAATCCTCTGCGATGTAGAGACTAGCTTTGGCACTGTAATGGATTCATACCATTGGTTATCAGTTTCATCATCTTGGTTGCTGTAATTGTTGCATGGGATTGAATGATAGTAGTACTGGCTGGCAGTTATTTGGGAAAATTTAAAACAAGCCTGTCACCAAATAGATGATATTTCA
>NW_006442484.1:64796221-64807006 GCF_000325575.1 Pteropus alecto
CACCACTTGCTTGTACAAGTTTTGAAGGAAGTAGAAAGGCTACTGGTAATCTAAGCAAAGCTTACAAATTCAAGTATCCATTTTACAGCCTAAAGTTTACAAGTTAAAGGTATTTTTCCCTTCCTATATTCTAAAGCAGTTTAAGATTTCAGGCATTGTTTTCAACCAACCAAATTGTTTATAAATATACTGATAATATCAGGGAAAGGCTCATGGGAAAAGAGTGATCCAATTTCCTAATCTTAATTTTGTCTTGCTCCTAAGGTTAATATAAGGACTCAGAAATTTTTCTTCTAAGAATCTGCTGCCCTTCTCAAATATAGTTCTGTTCTTTAAAAACATCCTGCAAAAGAAGTGAAAGTTCAAATATTAGCAATTTAATTGTTACAGGCAGAATACCTTACAGTTTCTTCTTTTATAACAGTTTTGTTTAGACATAATTCACATAGAATACAATTCACTTACTTAAAGTAGATAATCCAATAGTTTTTAGTGTATTCATAGAGTTATACAATCATCACCACAATCAATTTTAGAACATTCTCAGCATCCCAAAAAAGAAACTCCTCCAGTACCAGTCACTCCAAACTCTTCTCTCTCCAACCCTAGAAAAACACAAATTTATTTTCTTTTTCTAGATTTGCCTATTCTGTACATTTCATATAAATAGAATTACTTAATTTACAGTCTTTTGTTACTGCCTTTTTCCACTCAGTTTTCAAGCTAATGAAGTTGAGCATTTTTTCATATATCTGTTGGCTGTATGTCTTCTTGGGAGAAGTGTCTGTTTGGGTCCTTTGCCCATTTTTTAATTGGATTGCTTGGTTTTTGTTGTTGTTGAGTTGTGTAAGTTCTTTGTATATTTTGGATATCGGCTCCTTATTGGAGGTGTTGTTTGCAAATATCTTCTCCCATTTGGATGGTTGCCTCTTTGTTTTATTGATGGTTTCTTTACTGTGCAGAAGTTTTTTGTTTGATTCAGTTCCATTCATTTATTTTTGCTTTTACTTCCTTTGCCTTTAAGGTTAAATTCATAAAATCCTCTCTAAGACCAAGATCCATAAGTTTAGTACCTATGTTTTCTTCTTTGCAATTTACTGTTTGAGGTCTTATATGTAGGTCTTTGATTACTTTGAGTTAATTTTTATATATGGTGATAAATAGCAGTCTAGTTTCATTCTTTTGCATGTGGCTTTCCAATTTTCTTAGCATCATTTATTAAAGAGAATTTTTTTCCTCCATTATATGTTTCTAGCTCTTTTGTCAAAAATTATTCGCCTATATGTTTGTGGGTTTATTTCTGGGTTCTCAGTTCTGTTCCATTGGTCTGTGCATCTATTTTAAAGAGAATCTTAAAAGTAGCAAGATAAAAGCAGTTAGTTACATACAAGGGAGCTCTCATAAGACTGTCAGCTGATTTCTCAAAAGAAACTTTGTAATCTAGACGGGATTGGCCGGAAATATTCAAAGTGATGAAAAGTAAGATTACCCTACACAGCAAAACTATCATTTAGAATCAAAGGACAGATAAAGAGCTTCCCAGACTAGAAAAAGCTAAAGTAGTTCATCACCACCAAACCAGTATTACAAGAAATGTTAAAGGAACTTCTTTAAGAAAAAAAAAAAAGATCAAAAATATAAATAATAAAATGGCAATAATTACATATCTATCGACAATTACTTTAAATGTAAATAGATTAAATGCTGTAATCAAAAGATATAGGATGGCTAAATGGATAGGAAAACAAGACTTTTATATATGCTGCCTACAAGAGACTTCAGATCAAAAGACACACATAATAAAGCGATTAAAAAAGATATTTCATGAAAATGGAAACAAACAAACAAACAAAAGCTGGGGTAGCAATACTTATACCAGACAAAGTAACTTTAAAACTAAGGCAATAACAAGAGACAAATAAGGACCCAGTAATTCTACTTCTGGGTATTTATCTAAAGAAAACTAAAAAAAAAAGAAAGAAAGAAAAAAAGAAAACTAAAACACTAATTCAAAAAGACTTATGCATCTGTATGTTCATTGAAGCATTATTTACAATGTAAGCAGTCTAAGTGCTCACCAATATGAAATAGTACTTAGCCATAAAAAAGAATGAAATCTTGCCATCCACAACAATGTGGATGGACCTAGAGGGTAGTATGCTGAATGAAGTAAGTCAGACAGAGAAAGACAAATATCATATAATTTCACTTATATGTGAAATCTAAAAAACAAAACATAAACAAACAAAACAGAAACAAACTCATAGATACAGACAACAAACTGATAGTCACCAGATGAAAGAAGATTGAGGGGATGGGTGAAAAAGGGGAAGAGATTAAGAAGTATAAATTGGTAGTTACAAAATAGTCACAAAGATGTAAAGTATGACATAGGAAATACAGTCAATAATATTATAATAACTATGTATAGTTTAGGATGGGTACTAGATTTATCATGGTGATCGCTCTGTAAGTTATATAAATGTCTAATCACTATGTTGTACATCTGGAACGAATGTAATATTATATGTCAATTATAATTGAAAAATGAAAAATTATTTAAAAAATATATACAGATGACAGATAGATGGATGGAAAGATGGACAGACAGATAGATTTTCTAGCTCTGTACGCTGAGAATGCCTGGGTGTCCATTTTTAAATTGGGTTTTACTTTTAGTTCAGAAATTCATTTCATATCTTAAATTCATTTGAAAATTTCTCCTGATGCTTCTCTGCTACTTAAAGGGTATTCTTTATATTTTTCACTTACATATTTAAATAAGTACTGCATTTATTGAGGATCTAATATGTGCCAGACTTACGCTAAATCCAGAGGCTAAAATCTCAGCCCTTAAGTAATTCATTTATCTCCTGGTTTTCTAAGGAGATAATTTGTAATATAATGCTATAGATGCTATTGTTGACTTCACAGTGGGAGATTTAAATGGCTCAACAGTAAAACCCTTGCAAGGATATAGAAAAGAATGTTTTAATTAATGTTACAGAGGAAATACAATGGAGCCCACGTTTTTTTTGGCTCACGTTTGGGAAAAGTCAAACTATACAAATTATACTTCTCATCAGTCAACATAGGACAGAGAACACTGATGACATCAGGCATAAAGATAGCTGAGTAAGAGATACTGAGATAGAGTAGAGCTAGCATGGTGGAGGACTGGCTAAACCTCTTAGACAATATAATGGATAGAATCTCTACTTAAAGTGATCATTCAGAAATTCCAGGTTTAGAAAGCATCAGTGCTTTTGCAAATAATAATAAGGGAACTGATCTCAGAAGCTACCTTGCATCCTAACCAGATCTGCATTGCCCAAGAACAGAGTGGATAAAAGAAAAATAACACTTTACTACACAAGAAGGTAGATTAAAACAAGAAATTTAAGAAAACACAACTTAGCCATTTGTAGCTAAGAGTTTTTACCAGTTCTATGATGGAGAAGAGATGGAAATAAATATCAGAACTTTCTGCATATCATTTTCCTTTTTATTTTTTTATTTTTTAAGCAAGGCAACCTTTGGTCGACCTCACAGATTGCAAGGACCTTTTCAGTTTACAATCCCTTATTTTTTTTATTTTTTACACCCACAGCACCTGGTCTTCCTAGGTGGTCTCCCATCCAAGTACTAACCAGGCCTGATTCTGCTTAGCTTCCTAGATCAGACGGGATCAGGCTTGTTCAGAATAGCATGGCCATAGACTGCATATCATTTATGATTTGTTGTATACAGATATGCTTGTGTTGACTGCATATGGGAGCTCTTTTATATATGGGTTTTAGCCACTTGGATGGTTGTTTTGCTGTCTTCATGATGTCTTGCTCTAAAGAAGCATTCTCATTCTAGTTAAATATGTGGATCTGGTGGAACCTGCCAGGGACAGTTAAAATTCTAGTACCCAAATGGCTTATTTACACTGTTTTTACTCCACCAAGGGCCTGAGGTGGCTTATATAAATAATACAATAAAATAGAAAAATAAAAAGTAAAAAGTAGTCACAAATCTCACTGGCAATAAACCAGAGTACTAACAGAATATTAATAAATCTGGAAGGTTTTTAATAAATATTTAGATATGGCACTGATGATAAAGTGTCAACTGTGAAGTAATTTGTTTATTGATAGTATGCAGAGAGTTTGCTTAAGTTTTTTGCATTTCCTTACCTTGAGTATTATTTTTGTTCTGGATACCAAACACTACTTGTTTTTTATTTTCTTTGTCCTGAACTAATATTTTAAAATAATATTTATATTTTTCTAATTTAAGAAATAGTACATTGTAAGAAGTAAAAATATACAGTAAAGTATAAAGAAGAAAATAAAATTTAAAGTCCCCTCCCTTCCCAAATCAAAACTAGAAACAATAAAAATGAAGAGGAATATTACACTACTCTAGAGTGTGAACAAATTTTTTGGGAAAAACACAGAGGACAAGGCAAGTAATGTTGATCTGAGAATTGGAGAATGCAAGGTGGTGACAATTATGCTGGGTTTTGAAAAAGGAATAGGAGATTGCCTGGTGAAGGTGCAGGGAAAGGCATTGAACATGAAGAAAATAATTTGTAGAAAATGATAGTGCTTCTTCTCCCAACCTCTACCCTCCTTTTTTTAGAAAGAAGAAATTTTGTAAAGGGTCTGGTATATTCAGTAAACTGTAAGAGGCTCAGTGTGTCTGGACTCTAGGAGGTAGACAAAGGGTAAGTCTGGAAAGACTATGAAGATCTTTGTTCATAAAGCTAAGGAGTTAACCTTCATCCTATAGGATTATCCTTAGAGGTAGGTAAGGTAATGGACAACTGGAAATATGAAATTGAGCATTAGCCTTTTAATTAGAAATTGTTACTTATCCTAATTGCTCACCAGATTTTCTTCTTCACTTCCATTTTTCTATTACTGAAGTTTTGTGGCCAAGAGAAAAGAATCTTTAGAGGGAGATGTAGGAAAGACAGACAATGGCAAAAAAGATTTCTTACAGATGCCCTACATAAAAACTTGGCAAAAAGAATGTGTATGAGTAATCCTTAGCTGTGAAACCATTCTAGTAATAGTTTGTGTTTGATGCCTTTTCCGAAAGGCATTTATTTTTGGTATATGGAAAGATTATTCTGTAATATTTGAAAGAGAAAAAACCTCACATATCTGGTAGTTTCATTTTTTAATTCTGTGCTTTAATAAGAATAAATGTATAGAGCTGATTTCTGGATAATAGCAGATACACACTGAAAAAAATGATTAATATGAAAACTATATACTGGAAGACAATCCCCTCCAGGAGAAATGAGTTAGCCAGTAGAAGGCAATGATGATTCTGAAGCAAAAGAATATTAAAGATGCTGGAGATACTGGATAAAATAGGAATGTGGTCTGAGATGAGCTGCCCATGATCAGCCTTCTTTTAAATTGTTATTTTTATAACTGAAACTTGGATTTCTCTCCATAAAAAAAGAGTGGGTGGTCATCTTGATTTTTGAACATTTTTGAGACCAAATTTAGACAAAGATTTTTTTCTTAAATTTGTTGTATAATTTGATTTCCTTCTGCAAGCAGGGTTTTAAAATTGGTCTTTTAATTGAAAGAAAAAGGAATATATTCAAATGAAGATGTTAAATTTTTAAGCATGATTAGTTTCATATTTAGAAAATAAAAACATCACTTTTTAGCTTTAAATATCTAATCAATTTTAACTAGGAAAAGTCTAGATTAAGAAAGAAGTAAGTAAGCTTTGACACAGATTTTTCTATACTTCAAAAGTCTCTAAAAAGAATGAATATATACTTATCTCACACAGGGTGAAGGTTGTGAGGATGAGTATTACAGTAGTTGTAACACTCTTGAAATTATTTGTGTAATTTCCACAAGCAGATAGTCTAGTGCAGTTATTTAAAGGTCATTATGAGAGGCCAGATAAATATTTAACAAAAGCCAGAAAAACTAGAATGCAAGGCCATAAGACAGACCTATTGTCTAACTTCTGTGTATTTCAATGTTTATGAAACAGCCTCAACAACTAAGTGAAAAAAATGTTGACATGCTTAATAACTAGAAAAAATATTTTAAAGGTTTCAAACACTTGTAGAATGTGCAGTAAAAAAAATTATTTTTTTTCTTATCCCCAAGATACAAATAAGCCTTTGCAGGATCAAATATTTTTGCTTTTTGTGTCCTAAATTATCTGGCTTTTCACTTCAGTGGCTAATAATTGAACATCTTCTGGGTATTGCAGCATACGATTTAGTCACTTCTCTAGATATTATAAATCTTTCTGTGGAAATAAGATTTTCAGATATTACATAATTGTACATGAAATAATTAGAAAGAAATACCTTATGCCTTTGTCATTTCAACATTAGGTAACTATGTTACACTCATACTAAAATACAGAGCTTTTAAAAATTAATACTGATGTAGCACGTATACAAAGTTATATACCCAGATGGACTTGATGAATACTTATTGATTGATTAGTAACTTTGATAAGTCACAGTATTTCTGAATAAGTTGTAAAGTGTAATCAGATATTTTGGGGGATCATAAAGTATAAATTGTATATTCTGATCTCATATTAGGATATAAGTGGAAAAATATCTTGCTTCTACATTCTGGCTATGAACAGTGGGAATCGTGACATTAAGAAGAAAAACATAAAAGCCAATCATTTCTTTTCTACGAAATTTGTAACACAGAACTCAAAATTATACAAATTGCTTCAACTATTTCACAAAATAATTTTAAATAGCCACTATATTTCCACTAATATAAAGTGATCTATCACTGTAGAAAGGCTTTTTCTGAAATATTTCTGTTTTCAACTTGTGTTCTTTAGGATAAAAAATGAAGCCTGTCATTATATGTTATTTTCTTAATATAGGAAAGTCAGTGATGTAAATAAATAGTAGAATTTTAAAGCTAAAAGGAAACAGGGATAGCTAGTCCAAACTTATTTTACAGATGAAGAATTGAGGCCTAGAGAAGTGAAATGATTTGTTCAAAGTCACAGAATCGGTAGCAGAGTTGTTCCTAAAAATTTGGTTTCCTGCTTTAATATTTTTTCTCCAGTACACCTAATTGTTTCCTTTAATCACAAATGGGAGATATTTAGATGATTTAATGATGTAGTCCCACCTTCTCCCATGATCATAGGTAGGAAAGGATTATGCAATGATAGTTTGGGGCTTAGCATTTTAACCTTTGGGTTAAAACTCGATCTGGTTTTAGGTTTCTGTCTCTTTTCAAAAATACAGCAGTACCACCTTGTGCCCCTGTTCCATCCATATTTTATTCCCTTATAAACTCAAACTTATTGTCTGAGTTTCTACTATAACTGTTAATTTTGAGATTTGATACCTTTGAGATCAAGGCAAAGCAGTAATCTAAATTAGAATTGAAGTACATCTGAAAATGTTGCTGGTTATTAATAATTAGCTATGGCAACGAGCTATTGGTTCTTTTATTAACTTCTAGATACATAGTTCTCTTGGTATAAGGGATTCTTATTTTGACATAAAGCTTTTCCCTCCTGCTGGGATAGGTGGTGAAGGAGACCAAAGTTTTGTCACCCTAAAACTGCCTTTTAGGATATTATGAAAAAAAGACTTAGAACATACGACCTTCTCCTTTTCCTGTTCAAGAGATTCAGATGGAAAGACCTTCTCCAGGATGGAAATCTTAGCTTATTCACCTTAGCCTAACTTGAATTAAGTATGGTAGATAGGATGACAGGACGTCAACCAGGGTACTGTTAACTAGAACTTCCCTTGTGTCTCATTGTTTCTGGGTTGCCTAGCAAAAATTTACCTGCCATATATATTTCATTCTTCCTCTACTACCTGTAAATTGCCTATTTCCTTTGAAATCTCAGACCCTTGTACTCCCTTTCTTTTGTCCAAAATGATATATTTATATATCCCCAATTTTGCCTGTTTTTGGAATTTTCATGCTTATGTGAATTCCTTGTACACATGTATTAAAATTTACAAGTGATCCGCACCTTTATTATGGCATACTAGCTTTGTATGATGTGGTACATGCCTACCTCTCTAATTTGATCTCCTTTGCTCCAATAAACTGGCCTCTTTTCATTCCTCAGACATACCAAGACACTGCAGCAATAGCAATTAAATTTCATGATCCCTACAGTGGCAATCTTGAAAGCATGTTATCTCTTTGAAGGCTCATCACTCTGGGGACTTCAGTGACTACAATGAGCACAGTCTATGTAATGGATGTTGTGCTGAGCTCCCCAGATCCACCCTTTAGGATCAAAGCACAACCTCTCTCAATTGCTGGAAAATGTGGCTGACAGCTGTCAGCTGGGTCCTGTCTTTGGGGCTGCTCTTGGCTAAAGACAGTTCTCTAGCCCAAGATCACCTACCTTCCCTATGTGCAGCAGTATCCAATGACTGGTTGATGTGAGTGAGCATATAAGGACCTGGCTCCCTGACTCAATTTTTAGATAATACTAAGGGGCCATCCCTCAGAGCTGTCTGCAGTAGCAAATCTATTGCACTCCTTCTCCCTCTGCCTGATCCTGTGACCCTCAATCTCCAGAGGGATTGTTCTTAAGAGCACTACCCAATTATCTCCTGCATGCAAATCTCAGAGTTTCAGGGTCTGCTCCCCTGTGAACTGCCCGCCTCCACTTGTATCAACCAGGTAACATGTGCACGAAATAAACCTTTGTTGCAGTAAGCTGCTGAGATGTTTCTTATTTTTATTTTTTGAGATGTTTTTTATTTTTATTTTTTAAAACCTAGCTTATCTTGACTAGTACAGATACCAAACCTTGCCTGCCCTGCCAATCCTTTGTTCTCACCTGAGGTTGTCTTTTATTGTCTGTCTCATCTTAGTAGACAGATCACTAAGTTCTAGTTCTTCTCTGATGTTCTTTTCACAATGAGTTAACAGCTATGTCCCAATGGAGCAACTAAAGAGAGAAGAGGTTGCCTATCTAATTGTCTACTAATTATTCCTACCAAGTCAGTGGCATATATTTTTTTCTTAGGACCCTTTCTTCTTTTGTATATAATTTATCACACATTTATAATATATATAAGGATACTTGTTGTTTCTTAGGAAAATATTTATGAAAATAAAGAGAATAAGCAAATATTTGATCCCAATTTGAGAATGAAAAACAGTATACTACCAATTAATAAACTTCGTGTACTTTAACATACTTAAAATCTTATTTCTTTGAGTGCCAGATCTTATTTCTTGAAAATCAAATGGTAAAACAATATAAAATAATTTCTTATTTTAGGTCTCTTGGGCAAAACAAAATATAGTAATAAAGCTAATAAATCAAAGCATATACTCTTCCTAATTTTTTTAAAAAGGGATTTTGTTATACAGAAAAATTTCTTTCTGTCTGAAAGGTATACAGTATAAAAATGTTTTCACTAAAAAGAGTGAGAATCCTGGGCTGGTATTACCACAACCCCTAATTACAGAAGATATTCAGTATGATAACAGCGACTAGTTTAAGGTATGTGATTTATTTACATCAAGTTCAGATAAAGAGATAAAAGGGGACTTGAATAAGCTAGCAGAGCATGACTTCAGGACTGTATCTGTGAATGTATCTTTGCCACAATGAAAGACCAGCAAAACCAGCCTTCAGAATAACCCTTCTGCTTAGTAGAAGGGCTAGCTAGACTTCACCTCTAAGATCGCCCTCCCACGCAAATTTTCCACCTCGCAGCTAAGAATTAAACCCAGACTTCCGATCATGGCGCCACGAACGTCACTTTCTTCCTTCTTCCAAAGCAAAATCCCATCCAAGTCGGCCTGATCCTACAGGGTTGTGTAAGGGCTGCAGGGCAAGGTGGGGTGGGGGCGGGGGTTGTGTGGAATCCCTACTCCTATCTCGATTGCTTGGGGTTTTGCAATTCAGAAAAGCCTACTAAACCGATCCTTTCCAGATTCAAGAAAGCTTCCAACAGGACCTTCTGATTTCCTTGGTTGCGAAGACTCGATCCCACTCTTTACTCTGAGGCAGCAACTCCTTAGTGCAATTTTCCTTTCACAAAAGGAAGTCCCTAAGGCCCCCAGCATTTGTGAATATAAGGCCCAACCTCGAAGTGAAAACCGCGCAGCACAGATATGCACATAAACAGCAAGACGGTTTACAGAATTTTAAGTTTTCTTTCTGGTTTTGCATCCTTTTAAATGTTCAGTATTCCTGTCAGCTGAGACGGGTTACCGGAATGTGTGCTTGACGAAATTAGGACGCCGGTAAGAGCAAACATATCAATTTAGGGGTGGTTTTTCCAATTCCAGTTTTTGTTTCAGTCACTGAGGGGAGGCCGAGGAGGTCAAGGTCTCAGGTTCTGGGAAAGGCGTGTCCGTCTGGATTCTTAAGGCTACGGAGAAGCAGGATTTGGCTTCAAGAAACAATGGGAGCAGTTCGCTTCTCAAGCTTTACTTGCAGTCGCGGAGGAGACCGCGACGCCTCAGTCAGGGAATAAATCACCCATCTCGGAAGTTTGCCAAAGGCAAGACAAAAAATGTGGACACACACACACACCACACACACACACACCCCCAATCGTGCGCACATGGAAGATACGTGTGTATGAAGGAGAAAGGCCATTTCTGCCCATCACAGGCTGCCCGCCCCACCCTGCCCTCGCTGGTTCGGGTGAGACGCTCTACGCGAGGGCTGACGAGTCCGCCCCAGCAAGCCCGGGAGTGAGGGGCGGGGCCGGGCGGGGCCGCGAGCGCGCAAGCGCAGTGCGAAGCTTGTCGCGCCGCCGCCGCCGCCGCCGCC
>NW_006442484.1:64807137-64811738 GCF_000325575.1 Pteropus alecto
TGTCTGGGTCTGCTCGGAGCCACTGGAAGTGCTTCCCGGAGGGGTGCTGAGTGTCTCGCCACCTCGCTGCCCACCCCCCTCCCCAGCCACCTACATCCGCCCTCCCGCCGCCCCCCGCCCTCGGCCCGCGACTCCCGAGCTCCGCCCGGAGCCCAGAGCTGCGGGAGAACGAGGCGGCGGCGGCGGCGGCTTCCTCGGGGGGTTGTGATTCGCTCACAGGAGCCATTGACGGGAGAAGACGAGGCTTTCACGGTGGAATTTACCTCAGGCGAGATCGAACAGCAGCAATAGAAGAGGGGAGCGCTCCTAGAGGGCTGGAAAGGGGAGACTCCTGGCACCTCCCCTCCGGTCGCCGCCTCGGGAGCACGGGCCCAGCCTGCCGACCCTTCCTCTCCCCACTCCAGCTTCCCACCGCCACTCAGCCCTCCGGCCTGACCCTCGCAGGATTGTTCCGAGAAGGCGTGAAGGCTGTGGGTTTGTCCATGGAGACAGGCACCTTTTTCCATCCAGTCGAGGAAGAGGATTTGTTGTTCTCGAAATCGGAGTGAAGGAAACACCGAAGCGAAACTTAAAAAGGAATCCTGCCCTCCCGGAGCCACGGGAGATGCGAGTTGGGCCGCCCGGCGCCGCCGCCGCCGCCACCGCCGCCTCCCGCCGGACTTAGCCCTTCCCAGCAGTCGGGAACTTGTGATCCTCGGCCCCCCAGTTGAATCCCCTCTCTCCACCTTTCTGCACCCTGGATATGTTTTCTCCCAGACCGGGATATTTTTTTGATATCGTGAAACTACGAGGGAAATAACTGCGGGGCTCTCTTCTTGTCTCCCTGCTTCTCCGCACGGACATGCCTTTAGTTTGGGGCGCTAATGCACCCCATCCTACACGAATGAACCCGCCCCAGCCGCGAGGGAGAGAAATGAAGGGAATTTCTGCAGCGGAATGAAAGCTCTGCAGCTAGGTCCTCTCATCTGCCATTTGTTCTTTCAAACTGCATTGTAATACAGGCTGGGTAAGTCAGACGAGAGAGAAGACAAGCCTCCCGGCCGTGTTTCTCCGCCTGTGTTTACTTTCCATATTTCTTTGCTCTGCTCTCCTGCTTCTTGGCTGGCCCAGGGATGACTTCCTCGCTGCAGCAGCCCTGGCGGGTGCCCTCACTAATATGGACCGTCCTGCTGGTCAGCACTGCGGCCGGTGAGTAGCCCCGGCTGGCGCGTCCCGGCCCCTTCCCTTGTGGGTGGCGAGGGAGGGAGCCCGCAGAGGCTGAGGCCTGCGATCGCCCTTCGATGCGTGCCGCTGATCACTGTGAAGGGAACCGCGACTGTGTACCTGCGTTTCTTAACCGATCCTTCCAGGGAAATAACCTTTCATGTGTTTGTGTAGTTTCGAATCCCCACTCCTATATTCCCCACTCCCCCACACCCCCCCCACAGGGGGAAAAAAAAGACATATTGGGTGTGGTATCTTGACATTTTTAGCTCTGAGGTAATGCCAAGATTAAAAATAATATTTTAATCACCATTGAACAGGGTCTATTATGAGATCTTTTGGAAACAGACCTATAGATTTTTTTTTAACATAAAGAAGTGGATTTGGCTTACAGTAAAAAGAACATCAACTATGAAACACACTCGAACCTTATTTTTAGATCACTCTTTGGGAATCCATATTTCTTTTATTATTCAAAAATGTGATTGAATGAATTGAATAAAATGTTGAGAAAGCTAGAGCTGTGAAATTCTTAATACATTGTATAATACTGTTAAGTATTATTATCATTAGTATTTTGTTCGAAAGTATTTTAGTAATTATGTTACCATCTTTTCAACCTGGACACTGCTATTTTATATGCTTTTGGAATTACTGTTGAGTTTAAAAGTATTTTCGACCACTTTACATGTAGTCATCTGGCATTCATTGGCTGTCCTGTCATTGAGACAACTTTGACCTCACATCAGACTTATAAGAAATTTGAGCCCTGAAAGTTTTGTCATTTTACTAAAGCTTAAAGAGAAATGGTAATCATGCTTTTCTTAGAATATTTTCTTTTTAGTTTTCAGACACCTTAGAAAAAACCCTCCTGTTCCTTTTGCAATTATTTTTCAAGCAGTCTTTTGATGATTTGCTTTTAGAAATTTTCAGGAGTGAATTGTACATATAATTCTTAAATTTGGCTTAAGGTAGCCAAATAGATGATGTATTTTAAAGCGAGTGAAGGACATGACAGATTTTCTAATTTTTAATTTTTATAAATACGTACTTTTCACATTTGATAAATTTCTCATTGCTGTGTTAGACACATGTTGCTTGCTTATTTCTATTTAAAAAGTCAACATTGGATAATACAGAAAATTTGAAGTTTCTTTTTGTGTTTTTGATATTGTTGATTAATGTCTATTATGTTTATGATAAATCTATAGTTGTGTTAAAATAATTTGAACTTCTGAATTAAATATATTTGGAAACATTTTAATGTTCTTAATCATCACAATTTCTTTTGGAATAAAAATGATTTTTCACTAGATTTATTTATATTGTGTTAGTTATTTAAATTCTGTAGCTATAAGCCATGTGGTTCCTGTAAAATGTGAAGAGAATAAAAGGCCGTAAGCTTAAGCAGTTATAAGAGCAGAAATCTCAAAGCATAGACTTTTCAGTGTTCTTTATTATTTTTGACCTTTTTAGAATGTAAATTCTCATTTATAGTTTGACAGGCTTATCTTTTTGTGATCAGAACTGATAAAAGTAAGAGAAAGAACATTCATCTTAAAATAAACTTAATTTCTATTTGGTAAATAAAATATTAGAATACTGTGCCTTAAAAGGAATAGGTTAAAAGAATCATTACTTAAAAATTGTTTAGTCTTCTTTTTTCTTTAGTGTTTACATAGCACTATATGCCAAAATTTGTGAGGCTGGATTTCAGAGCAATAACAATAATAATAATAGTAGTAGCAGTATTTATTGAGTGCTTGCTGTGCGCCAGCAGCTATTCCAATAGTTACATGTATTTTCTCACTTGGTCCTCATGACAATTCTATACTCAAGGTTAAATTGTACTTCTTTAACATGGAAGGTGAATGAAGTACAGAGATTTAAATAACTCAGCAGTCAGTAAGTTGTGGAGCCAGGATTATAGCCTGCATCCTTACCTACAACATTAACGATAACAGCAACTTATCTAATTAGGAACATGAGATAGAGTAGTGCCTTCACCAGATCAGCCTTTGAGAAGAGGCAGAAATATGTGACAGGATCTTTGTACCACATTGGTTCTGCAAATGTCATGGTTCTAAATGTTTAAAACTTTGATTGCTTAATATTGGAGTCGCTAGTACAGATTCATTAAGTGCAGGGTGGACTAAAGAGGGCCTGTGTGGATTTGGGGTACATAAATACAGTAATGTAACCAAACAGATGCAAATAGTGCAGCTGAAAGGAAAAAAATACTAGAAGACTGATAGGACATCCCTCTGGGGTCATGGTTAAATCCTTTATTTCTTTTGAATCCCTCTTTTGTACTTACTCTGTCTAGTTCTTGGATTCCTTAATTCTAAGAACATTTGGTATGCAAAAAATTAGAATTTATAAAAATATGTTGTGCTTATTTGGTTTATAAATGAATTCTTAATTTTAATAAAAGAATACAATACAATGTCATACTTATTTAAGGGGTTAGCTTCTCAAACAAAAAAAAAGTTGACAAGCTTTATTTAGACTGTAATAGTTACAAATAAAACATCTAACTACATCCCACCCCACCCTATGCATTCCCCTGAGCAGACTTAGCTACCCTTTACCTCAAGTCTTAGTTCTTGTCCTTCTCCTTCTTGTCCTTCTTGCCATTGTCAGGGACAGAATACTTTCACTTTACCCCTTTAATTCTTCTTGCTGGTGGAATAATTTAAATAACATACAGCAGATTAACAGGAGAAAACCTAATTTTAATACATGTGCACAGCAAATTCACACAAGCATGAAAATTCCAAAGACAAGCAAAATGAGGGAGGGATATATGTCATTTTGGTCTAAGGAGGGGGAGGTAGGCAATTCATATGGACTAAGGTGAATATACTAAGGTTCCCTTCTGGAAGCAGGTTTCTCTATCTGAATCTCTTTAGGCAGGTAAGGGGGAGATAACAAACTTCTTGAATTGGGCTTTACATGATTTCACCTCAAACTAATCTTCATGCCAGGGTGGCACATTCTGGGGAGACTCACTCCTGACCCTCACACCATCCTTGGTGGCCTGGGAGACTAGGGAGCCCATTGCATTTTGAGTGAATTCATTGTTGGGAGTCACACCTGGAAGGATCTTCAGGACACAGGAGATTCTGGATACTATGTGATTCAGGGCCTTTTCATCACATCATAATTCTCCTTGTCTGGCTCAGATGTGTCCATGGCTGAGCTGGTGTCAATGTCAGTTGATTCTGCCTGGTCAATGTCCACCTGATTAGATTTCAGTTTTACATATACCTCATCAGGAACACACACATTCGAAAGCAAGATTCACTATTTAGTTAGTGTTCTTGAACAATGAATGAATATTGTTAAGGAACTGGAAATTTAGTAATTTTTATTTTAGTGTTTTTCAAGATGTGGAG
>NW_006442484.1:64812393-64827393 GCF_000325575.1 Pteropus alecto
GTCTAGATGTACTCAATGGCTCTCTCTGGGAGATAGATAGATAGATGATAGATAGATAGATAGATAGATAGATAGATAGATAGATAGATAGATAGATAGATACTTAAAACCCAAAAGATTCTCACTCAGGCAGGTTTGAGAACCACTGCTTTATTTAATCAGTCTTGATTGTTTGGATTTCTTAAATATCGTGATTCAGTCAGCTTTTGCTTCATAATAATTGGCAACCACAAAATCATAATGGCATACAACAATAAGCATTTATTCTACTCGTCTCATTCTGGGGCCCAGACTGGAGGGGAAGGGTAACATCTCTTCTCGGGGAAGCTTGTCTCATGACGATGACTGAAGTACAAGAGAATAAGCCCAATCCCACCAGCCATTTTCAGATCCTGGTGCTCTAACATTCCGGTGGCCAAGGGCAAGCAAAGTACACTTTGCCTATAATGAAGCTATGGTATTATATGGATGCGTGATGCTACTGCCGGGGAAAGAAGAATTGGAACCTTTAATCTACCACATATGATCAGGAAGATCGTTCAGGAGGGGAATTTCTCTTTATCATTTGAACAGAGTCAAACTCTTAATTATACCTTTGCATAAAACAAATAACTTTGGTCTCTACAAAAGCTATCCTGATCCGTGGGGTGATATGGTGGTAGTGCTATTGGTGTTGGGGTGTATGTGAAATGTGGTGAGAGAGATTTATTCCATACAAGGACAACAGCTTTTCTTCATTTAAGGTGAACTTTCTTAACAGTGAAAGAGAAGAAATTGAATATTGCTGTGATGGGTAAATTCTAACTATATATAAAAGGTATAGAGTGAAGTCAGTGTAAATTGGTTAATTTTGTAACTGGCCAAACCACTTATTTTGGCCCTTACTCATATACTGCCGTGCTGTTGAATATCAGTTTTATGTATTTTCCTTGTCTTTCCAACTGATTATCGCCTCTAGAGGACAGGGTTTGTTCTTAAATTGTTTTGTAATCTACCATATTACTCTACCCATAGAGGATGTTTAAGAAATTCTAAATGAATGAATAGTAAAAAGGAATTGGAGCCAGGAAGTATTCTAAGATTGCTCCCTTACTTATGTGAGGTATTAGGAATTCATTCTTTCTTTGTCCCAGTTTCTTCAACTATAATAAAGAAATTTAAGTGGTATAGTAGGAAAACTACTGCCTTGAGTTAATGAGATTCTGGATACTATGTGATTCTGGGCAAATAGCTTACTTAACATAGTTTTCTCAATAGTCATATGGGATTAGACTAGATTATGTTTGAAAGGCAGATTCCTGGGCATCACCCAGACCCACTTAATCTGAATATTTGGACAGTGAGTTTGGGAGTCTGCATTTTAAACATACATCCCCGGTATATCTTATGTATCCTAAAGTTTGAGAATTACAGGATCTAAGATTCCTTCTGTGAGGTTTTACTTTTTTTTCTTTTTGTGCTAATTTTAACCTATTCTTAATCTTTTATTCAGTCAACATTGGTACCAGACATTTCTTATTTCATACTTTACCCAAAACCTTTTTCTTTCTTAAAATTTGCACAATTTTTTTCCTTGCCTTTTTTTGGTCTTAAAGATAATGTTATTTAATGAAAAGTGCTTTGCCTCACCCAATATTTATATTCATTTAGCATGTACTTTTATTTTGGCCATTT
This sequence comes from Pteropus alecto, assembly GCF_000325575.1. Taxonomy (NCBI): domain Eukaryota; kingdom Metazoa; phylum Chordata; class Mammalia; order Chiroptera; family Pteropodidae; genus Pteropus; species Pteropus alecto. The sequence goes on from NW_006442484.1 coordinate 64,814,068, forward strand.
TATTTTCTGCTTTTTCCTGCCATAAAGAATAATTACCTGTTAGTAGAAAGAGGTGGTTTCACTTTTAGTAAATTTGAATAAGAATTGGTGATAAAATATAAATAAAATAATTAGTGCTAAACAATTTACATTAAGCTAAATAGCATTGTTTTGGTTTTAGTTACAAATCAATATTCCACAGAGTCCTCCAGGTGGATAATTGAATATATTAAATTTCTATCCACCAAAGAAGAATTGTATTCTGATTTGATTGATGTTTGCTGGAAATAAAATTATAAATGCTATGATATCTAGGAATTCATGGTTATTGACCATTTTGCATAGCATTTACACTTGTCGAAGAGACACTCATATTACTAAACTATTTCCCCCTTCTAGTTAAATGGTCTAGTCTTTGAATCCCTCCTAGAAGCAATGAAGATGATGCTGGTAGAATTTTAAATGCAATAGACTTGATTTTTTTTAACTTTTTTTTTTTGGTCTGAGGTGGAGGTGACAGCTAAAACTACTGGATTACAACAATACATATACAATTTATGGATGGTCTATGTGACGTTAGAAATAAGCCTGTAAATAAATAACATGAACATATTAGAACACATTGCCTTATCAGAATGATTAGAAAACACCTATTTGCTTGCTCTTAATTTTACTTAATACAGTAAGTGTTTGACTACACCCAGTTTCTATTCCAATATGAACCCGTAGGAGCAGCTGGAAGGATGGGGGGCACAATAGGATAGATAACATATGGAAAGAGAACTAAAATATCCAGTCAGCAAACATTAATTAGTGTTTTCTTTGTGCAAAGTTCTTTTTTAAATGTTGGTGGACACTAAGAAAGATAAGAAGTGCTGCACCTCCTCCCCCAGCCATGCCAATAGCCTATATCTCTTTCTGAAAGAGAATTAGTTCTCATGCCATTTGAAGAAAGGGTAGGTATTTTGCGAACACTTAGCATTGTATTATTTCTTCTTTCAGTCTGTCTTTCAGGATGAGAAATTCCTGTAGGTATTCGCAGCACAAGAAAAGAGACTATGTTCCTGTGGCATCTTCTAGCAAATCTCTACCCTCCTTTTATATCTTTATTCTCTGGCAGCCTTCTTGAAAGAACAGTGAACACTTCTTGACTTCCTTATCCTCAATTCTTTACTTGACCCTCTAGTGTGATGTATATTATTAGGTCAGCAGTGACTTTCTAATCTACAAATCCAGTCATTTTTCAATCTTGTTCTCTGACTTTTTTACTGAATTTGACAGTTTTGATCACCCTTTCTTTAAAATACTCTTTTTCTGACTTTAGTGACTTTGCATTCTTCTGGTTCTATATCTTCTCCATTCCCTCTTCTCTCTAAATAGATATTGTTTTGTTTTGTTTTATATTTTTTTAATATGCCACATTTTATTTTATTTGTTTTTAATTTATTTTTATTATGGTGACATTGGTTCATGAAATCCAGTAAGTTTCAGGTGTACAATTCAATAGTAAGGCATATATATATTGGATTGTATATTCACCACCCATAGTTAGATTGCTTTCTGTCACCACATATTTGACCCCTTTTGCCCCATCTGCCTCCCTCCTGTTTTGTTTTGTTTTAAATCTCCCTAGATTGTCTTTTCTCTTATTGCTACTCCTCTCCCAGGCTTTGGCTTTAATTATTCCTAAAATTAGATGATTTCCAAGTCAAGCAGGCAACCAGAATCAGAAGCCAGAAAGATTTGAATTTCTTGCCAGTGGTACCATTAGCTGTTTACTTTGGGCAAATCACGTCTTTTGTTCTCAACATCCTCATTTGTAAAGTAGGGAGGTAGGCCTGTGTGATGCTTATAGTACTTACAGCACTTTTGCTTATGATATGAGAAAAGCCAGTGGTATACTTAGTTACTAGTAAATGAATAGCACTTTTTTAATGATATGTATTTTGTTATTACTGAGAATATAGTACTTTGAATTTAGCTTAGGTTGGAGAAAACTGTTGGGTATTCTGAAATTGTAAAAGCATTACTTTGAAAGAAATGTAAATTAATGTTTTGCAAATATATCTTGATTATATTGAATTCGGACCATAAAAGTGTTGTAAATAAAAGCTCTTCAGGGATATGCTTTAATGAAAATATAAGAACAATCTATAAATATAAAGGGTGCTTTTAAAATAGTTGAAATTCTAGAATTTGAGTTGGAGAGGACCATAGGGTAGATCTTATTAAATAGTTAGAAGTTTTGTTTAGTAAGACTTCTCTATAATCTTGTCTTTCATTTTAATTTTATAGTAAATAATGCCAAGGTCAGTTTCAGCTCAACCTTCGACCTAGTTATTCTACATTCTAAATCAGTGAGATCTAATTGATATTATTTTAACTTTAGGTTGGTAAGTTTTTTAAACAGCTTTATTAGGATATAATTCAAATACCGTACAACTCACCTATTTAAAAGTGTCTAATTTAATGGTTTTGGTATATTACATTATTAACTTTTTAAAATTAGTGTAAAACATATATGACATAAAATTTGCCATTTTAACCATTTTCATATGTACAATTCAGTGGCATTAGTTACATTCATAATGTGATACAACCATCACCGAATGTTTTTATCATACCAAACAGAAACTCTGTAACCATTAAGCAGTAACTCCCAATTCTCCCCTCTTCCCGCCCCTGGTAACTTCAAATCTACTTTCTGTCTCTATGAATTTACCTACTCTAGGTATTTCGTGTAAGTGGAATCATACAATATTTGTTCTTTTATTACTGGCTCATTTTGCTTAGCAGAGTGTCTTTAAGTTTTATCCATGTTGTAGCATGTGTCAGAATTTCATTGCATTTTAAGGCTGAATAATATCCCCTTGTATGTATATCCTACATTTTGTTTAGCCATTTATCTGCCGGACACCTGATTTGTTTCCATATTATGGCTAAAGTGAACAATGCTGCAGTGAACATTGGTTTATAATTATCTGTTTCATTCCCTGCTTTCAGTTTCTATGTGTATATGCCTAGGAGTATATTGCCAAACCTTATGATAATTCTATGTTTAGATTTTTGAGGAACCACCAAATTGTTTTCCACAGTGCCTATGCTATGTTACATTCCTACCAGCAATTTACATGATTCCAGTTTCTCCATAGCCTTGCCAACACTAGTTTTCTGTATTATTTTAAAAATATTATTTATTATAGCCATCCTAATGGCTGTGAAGTGGTATCTCATTGTGGTTTTGATTTGCATTTCTTTTTTTATTTTATTTTATTTTATTTTATTTTTATTTTTTAAATTAAGTTTATTGGGTAACATTAGTTAATACAATTATATAATTTTCAGGTGTACATTATAATTTGACATCTATATATTCTATTGTATGATTACCACCCAAAGTCCAGTTTCCTTCACCTATCATATATTTGATCCCCTTTACCCACTTCACCCTCCCCATACCCCTCTATAGTTGCATTTCCCTTTTGATAAATGATGTTTAGCATCTTTTCATGTGCTTATTGATCATTTGTGTATCATCTTTGGAGAGTTGTCTATTCAAGTCCTTTGTTCATTTTTTCTTTTAAAAGAATTTTATAAACCTATAATTGACATAAGCATGGTAGGTTTAAGGTATACAGTGTTATTGATTTGATACATTTATATGTTGCAGTATAATCGCATTACCTAATACCTCTATTATGTCACATAATTCTTTTTTATGGTGGTAACAATTGAAATCTAGTCTCTTAGCAACTTTGAAGTTTATAATACAATATTAATGTCTGTAATCACTATTCTGGACTTATTTATCTACTGGTTGCACATCTGTACCCTTAAACATTTGTCTACTTTTTAATTGGATTGTTTGTCTTTTTGTTGTTGAGTGATCAGTGTTCTTTATATATTTTGAATATTCCCTCTCAGATAGATGATTTTCAAATGTTATAGACTGAATGTGTCCCTTCTAAAATTCATATATTGAAATCATAACCCCCAAGGTGATAGTATTAGATGGTGAGGCTTTTGGGAAATGATTTGATCATGAGGATTTAACCCTCATGGATGGGATTGGTGCCATTATGAAAGAGACCTCAGAGAGATCCCTTTCTCCTTCCGCCATGTGAGGATATAGCAAAAAAGATGGCCACCTAAGAATGGTTTCTCACCAGGTACTGAATCTACTGGCACCATGATCTGAGTTTTCTTTTATCTCATTGAGTTTCTTTATAACTGCTATTTTGAATTCTCTATCACTTAGATAATAGTCTTCCATGACTTTGAGTTTGTTTCTTGGAAATTGTCATTTTCTTTCTGTCTTATCATGTTATCTTGGTTGTTCATGGTGCTTAAAATGGGTTGTTCCTCTCCCTGAGCCTTTGAAGTAGTGAACTCTTAGGTACCATTTTGATTTTAACAATTAAACAGGTTGATTGTTTTGTTTTCCAGTAGATGGTACTGTAGCACAAGTTTTTGTTTTCTCTTACTTGCACTTCTTGCACCTCTGGGGTCTCAGTGATGGGGGGTAGGCTAGCTGTGGTTGTGGGAGTTGCCACCTGAGTGATTCAGATAGTTGGTGTTCCCGCTGTGTCCAGGTCACATGGGTCTAGGCACCACCACAGTGATGGAGGGATGTGGCAAGTAGAGGGGAACCTGGTTCTTGAGCCCACTGCACTCACTGTTATATGGTTTCCTATGGCCTCTGGCGCAGCTATGCTGTAGCTGTCAGACTTTAGGCGCATCTTTGCTGCTGCTACCAGGGTCCTCAGTCGGGTTGGTGCCAGATTCTTGAACACTGACAATGCTTCTGCCCCTCTTACCTTCCATAGGGCTGTAGTCTGGGGACACTCCAACTCTAATACTTCTGCATTAACTGGAGCCACAGGCTTAGTTATGGTGGCTGGGGAATTGTGTCTGTGGGCACTGTTCCTCTTCTTTCCCCAGTCCTGCTTCCACTACACATTCCAGTATGCCCACCTTCAGATATACTGGATTATTCAGATGTTTGTTGAGCAGAGGAACTGAGTAGTTGTAGATTTAAGGGAAGATACACAGGGGTCTTCTCACATCACTATGATGTTGATGTTACTCCAAAATCTTTTAATTTTGATGAAGTCCAATTTATCCATTTTGTTATTGTTGTGCACGCTTTTGGTGCCCTATCTAAGAATTCATTGCCAAATTTAAGGTCATTAAAGACTTATTTTTATTTATTTATTTATTATTTATTATTATTATCTGTGCCTATAGCACCTGGTCTTCCTAGGTGGTCTCCCTTCCAAGTACTAACCAGGCCCGACCTTGCTTAGCTTCCAAGATCAGATGTTGGGCTTGTTCAGGGTGGCATGGCTGTAGACCATGGACCGTGTCTCCACTGGGACGCGAACCCAGGACCTTTTGTGTGTGAAGCAGATGTGCTAACTGCTACACTGTGGAACCATGTCCTATTTTTTTCTTCTAAAAGTTTAATGGCTTTGGCTCTTATGCTTAGGTCATTGATTAATTTTGAGCTAATTTTTGTATGTGGTGTGAGGTAGGGATCCAACCTTCTTGGATATTTTGCATTTGGAAATCCAGTTGTGCCAGTGCCATTTATTGAGGAGACTATTCTTTCCTCATTGAGTGGAATTGACATTCTTTTAAAAAATCAATTGGCTACAAATGTATAGATTTATTTCTACTCTCAATCCTACTCCATTGGTTTATAAGTTTATCCTTTTGCCAGTAGCACACTGTTTTGATTACTATAGCTTTGTAGTAATTTTTAAACTTGAGACGTGTGACTCTTCCAACTTTGTTCTATTTCATCAAGATTGTTTTAGCTATTTAGGGCCCCTTGCGATTTCATATGAATTTGAGGATTATCTTTTCCATTTATGCAAAAAAAAAAAAAGTCCGTTGGAATTTGGATAGGATTGTTTGAATCTATAATTAGTTTGGGTAATATTGGCATCTTAATATTAAATCTTCCTATCCATGAACATAGAATATCTTTCTATTTATTTCAGCCCTCTTTAATTTATTTTAGCAATGTTTTGTGATTTTTAGTGTACAAGAGTTTCACTTCTTTGGTTAAATTTATTTCCAGGTATTTCATTCTTTGGTTAGTGTATTTTTAGTAATTTGGTGGACTCTTTCTTGCACTTATTGATAGGGAAAATGATGGAAAAGTTTACTTTTGATATACTTACGGCATTTAAATTTGTTACTAATGATATACTTATTTTTATTGACTTAACCATTCTTGTTCTGAAAATCTGATAAAATAACTGATTACTTAAGTTTTATTTTATAGTACATGTATTGTTGAAGAGGATTTTGATTATTATACTTGAACTTATGACTAAACCTACAAGAATAACTTAAAATTTTTTTGTTAGTTTTATTTCTTTCTTAGAGATAAACTGAAAATAAATTTCGTTATGGCATACATGAAATAAAATGATTTTTATCAATGTACTAGTCCTAAATAAACTAGTAGGAATATTTTGGGAATTTCTGTTGTGCCCTTATAGATATGGTTCAGATAGGGTTTGGCATGTGGTAATCCCAGTTTAATAAACCATGAATTTGTTTTCTACATTTTGGTTTCTTGTTTCACAGTTGTAGTAGTTGACAGGATTAGGCAATTGTGATTTTTTTCTCAAAAAAAAAAAAAAGAAAGAAAGAGGTTTAAGGCATCTAAGGAATAGTTCTTTTATTAAATCCTTATAACACACTGTTTTATAGAGCATTTTTGATCAGATGTCAGTTGCTAAAAATGAAGAGAAATTTTCTCTCCTTTAAATTTTGATAATTACATTAATTTTTCCTGTGCCCACCCTAGCTTTTGTAAATTCATTTTTAAATTACTTTACTGATAGTTTGTTGGGTGTTGCTCCTTCCTTCTTGTATTTTTATGTTTATATTACAATAAAACATGCAGAATGTTCTTTGAGCAATGCATCTGATGGACCCAGAAAGGAATTTCATTAACTAAAGAATTGCAGGGTGTTGCCAAGGAATTTCACAGTCTATCAGTGAGGAATAATATCATCTTGAAAGATGTGAAGTAAAGATGTGATTATTCAGCATCCTTTTTGAAAGATGTTGTAATTTAGCATCCTTTCATATTTAGCACTATACTAGCACAATAAATTATGCTTCTGAGGATGCAAATATGACCTATGTAGAAGTAAGAAAAATAAATCTCCTTTGTTCCAGTTGGGACATCTAAATGAGCTGAAGGGTCATCCATAAACTTCTCTAAAGAAATTTCCTTTTTTGAGGTAGTTGTCAGAGTGTCTGGGGTCTTTGTGATGACTATGTAATTTCTGTAGTGCTACTTTTTAAGGACCCACTCTTCCTTTCCTCTCTTCTTCCCTTCCTCTCTTCCTGCCTATCAAGCAACCAGTATAAGATAAGGTGAAGAAACATAGTAAGTCTTTTTAGATATATTTTCTATTCCTTGTTTTTACATATTCAACGCTGTTCTGTATTAGTCCTTAATGCATACTTCTCTTCTATTGAATTTTAGAGGAATTTAACACTGTATTACTCATTCAGTAATTGATATATCTGTAGAAGTGTTACCTGTTTTTTTATCTAGGTATTTTATTTCCCCAGTCATATTTATAAACTTTTTGAAGGAAAGTGGGTTTTGTGTACCCTCTTAGCAGAGATCAAGAGATATGCCATATTCCAGTGGTTCTCAAATTTTAAGATGCATCAGAGTCACTTGGAGGGCTTGTTGAAACACAGATTGCTGGGCCTCACCTCTTGAATTTCTGATTCTGTAGGTCTTAGGGTGGGGCTTGAAAATTGCATTTCTAACAAGTTCCTAGGAGTTTCTAATAGTATGAGTTTGAATTCTATACTTTGAGACCACAGCCATAATAAATGTCTGTTGAATGATATTGGTTGAACCAACATATATTTGTCTTGAATGCTCTTCTTAGAGACATCTCCCATAACTGTGGGGGTTTTATGAAGGTCTTTGAAAGGTACTGATTTATTTGTTGTTGGCCAGTAGTTCGAAAAGCGTTATTCTAATGTACTTTAAAATTTGAGAACCAGTGATGTATACAGTTAGTTTAGAGTCTCTAGTCTTAATGAGAGATTTATATCAGAATCATCCTGGGGGACTTTTTCAATATAGATATGCCTGGCCTGGCTCCAACCCTAAAGAATGAAATGACTTATTAGGTCCTGTGGGGTTGTGATACGTGAATATTAGAAGACTGCTCAGGTGATACTAATAGGAACTTCTGTTGGAACCACTGGTTTAGTGCTTATGAAATATGTTAATACAATGCTGGAATCGATCAATAAGTAATTTGGACACTTTGAATTCTACCATATTTCTTGGTGTGACTCACTTTTTCTTATATAAAAGACACAAGATGTGTTTGCACATGTACAGGAGAAGGGAGAAGAGATAGAAGTATTTTGGAAGCATATAATTTTTCTTTATAGGAACTTATATAGTTAAGGTATTCCTAAATCATTATACAAATGTTACTTGAACCAGACTGACTTAGTATATGTTTATCATGTTTGAACCCTACATAAAAATTAAGAAATCCATTAACATTGGTTCATTGGGCGATGGAACTTGGAAGCTGAGAGATGGGACTAAGGGAGAGTTTTCAGTGCCTTATGCACCTTTTGAATTTTGGATCATGTGAATGTATTATCCATTTAAAATTGACATGAAATTAAAACTTAAGAAAAATGTAAGTTTTTAAATTTTCTTATTCCAAAAGCTGTACAGAGGAGAAAATGTAACTTTACAGTGGAGAAATCTGGGAAACTACCTCAAGTAATCAAAATTAATACAATCATTAATTAGTCATGTTGATAGTGTTACTGATATGATGTGAGAGAATGACACTTCATCTCTGTGGTTTCCCCTCTATAAAACTCACAGCTTTAGTCTAACTAACCAGGAGAAAAACATCAGTTTCAAAATGAAAGACATTCTACAAAATACCTGACTAGTATTCCTCAAAACTGTCAAGGACAAGGAAAGTCTGAGAAACTGTTATAGCACAGAGGAGTCTAAAGAAACATGATTACTAAATACAATGTGATATCCTAAATGATGTCTGGAAAAAGAAAAAGGACATTAGGAGAAAATTAGTGAAATACGAATAAACTGTGGAGTTTGCTTAATAGTGAAGTACCAGTATTGGTTCATTAGTTGTAACAAATGTACCATAGTAATGTAAGATGTTAATAATGGGGAAACTCAGTGAGGAGGGGTATACAGGAAATCCTCTGTACTATCTTGACATATTTTTCGTAAAGCAAAAACTACTTTAAAATAAAAGTTTATGAAAAATGTACATGCTTATTCACAGAAATACAACAAACAAGAAGGAAAATGAAAAGATTCAGAATCCTACTTACCCAGATGTAAGAACCCTTAATACTTTATTTTCTTTTAAACCCTATTCCATATACACATTTTAAAGTGATACTATATATATACTATATATACATATAAAATGATTATGTACACATATATACACACATGTATAGGTGTAACTTTGAAACATGCTTTTTTATGGTGCTATATTATAATCAAACTACTTATTAAAATATATTTTTTTTATAGGGGCAAAAATATTTGAATATGTTTAAAACTTGTTGAATATATTCTCACTGACTCTTCATATATTTTTCTCAGGATGTATTCTAAGTAGAGTACATTTTATTTATACAAAGGGCAGTCCTTTTTCTCCTTCAAATGGATCTGTTACCCTGTTTCTTTGAAATACTATGCCATCTACTCAATAAATTCTTTTAAAAATTCTATAAACATTCTATAATAAGGAACTGGTAGACTTAAGTTACAATTATTCTACTATGGCTAGTGCCTTTAAGAGTCTATATTATATGTCAAATTACATTGCAATGAGATGTTAAGAGAATTATTTCCAAAAGAACTAATGTAAAAGTTTACACACATGTCTAGAGTCTCAGTGTCCAACCCTATCCATTAACCTTGTCTTGAGAATGTTAAGAAACACTGAAAATGCAAATTGTTAAGCTATAATACCAAATTCATATAATCATTCTCACCTTAAATGTATTGACTGTGGGTTTGATGGAAGAATTATGGAACGTGCCAAGGGCATTTGCCATAATAGTTTTAGATTGAGTTAGGTGTTTAGGAGAGTAGAAGGATCATATACACACGTATTTATTTCTGTCATTTCCATATCTATATCGCGAAGGTTAGATGCAGATGGAAATTGACAAATTTCAGTTTGTTAAAGCTAGAAGGTTTTCCTGTTTATCTTTCAAGACAGTAGTTTCTCCTTATAATCTTAGTGTCAAATATATACATGATAATATACCTTCATTCTGTCCCAGCAATTTCAGTGCAAAATAAGATGATTTAGAGCAAAATGTGACCTATACAAATTACATAAGTATGAAGGAATATATATATAATTTGAGCAATAATCTAAGCTCTCCTTTCTTTTTTCTTGTTATAGTTTTTTTTTTTAACATATATATTTTTAGGCGAGGCAAAAATATATATTTATTTTTTATACCTATGGCACCTGGTCTTCGTAGGTGGTCTCCCATCCAAGTACTAACCGGGTCCAATCCTGTTTAGCTTCCAAGATCAGTCAGGATCGGGCTTGTTTAGGGTAGCATGGCCATAGACAAAACCCTCCTTTCCTTTAAATAAGAAAATAGTTGAATTTTTCTATTATTGATCTTTCTTTGCTTTTATAGATAAGAATAGTCTGTGAACAAAACTATATAATTTTAATAGGCACTCCAGGCCAACCTTTTAGGGAAAACTTTGATTTTGTAATTTTATTTTATTTGAAAAGTAAAGAAAAAAATACTAATAAGACCATAACTCTAACACTATGTTTTATTTTGGTTTATTTACTTCTAATGTGTTTTAAAATGTATATATATTTTTGTGTGTGATTGTATAATATTTATTAATTATATTTCAAACTTTTAACATGTCACAATAATAATATTCCATTGTGTTTTTTATTATTTACTTAATTTCTATTGAGAGATATTTAGCTTGTCTTAATTTTCTTTTCTTAATAAACAGTGCCATATTGAATACTTTAGTGCATATGTTTTTGTGTTTTGATTTACTTCTGAGTTCTCCTCTTGACCTATTAGCAGCATGACCCAATTTGATCAAAAACTGCTTGAAACACTTTCTTCATTTGTCTGTTAAGATAACCACACTCTTGATTTTCCTCTTACCTCTCTATCTCCTTTGATAGTTCTTCCTTGTGTCCCTCACCTTAAGTGGTTTGTTGTCCCAGGACTCAGTCTTTGGACCTTTTCTTTTCTGCCTACACTTAACTCCTTTGGTGATCTATCTCATCCCATCTCATGGCTTTAAAAATAGCTTCCAGAGGCTGACAAGTTGCAAATTTATTTTCATCTCACACTTTTTACCTTAAAATCCAGTTGTGTGGATAGCCAGCTGTGTTTTGAGCATCTCCACTTAGATATCTGATAATCATCTCAAACTTAACTGTCGAAACTGAACTCTTGACCTTCTATACAAGCCTGTTCCTCTCATAGTCTTGCCCAGCTCAGCAAATGGCAGTCCTATCATTCCAGTTGTTCAGGTCCAAAATCAAAGGTATCCGTGTCTCTTTCTTCTTCTTCTTCTTCTTTTCACATTCACTTCAGTCTGAGAGCAAAAACTTTTGGCTCCATCTTCAAAATTTGTCTAGAGTCTAACTCCTTAGCACCTCCACTGCTACCACATAATCTAAAAGCGACCATCTTCTTTCATTTGTAATTTTTTAGTAGTCTTTGTTTTCTCTAACACCTTTGCTTTATTAACAGTTGCTTTTCGATATTGTATTCTTGGTCACCCTTTTCAAACATAAGTCAGATGATGACATTTCTCTGCTTAAAATTCTCCAGTACCCCCCATCTCACTTAGAATAAAAGTCATAATCATTTAAAATACCCTACACAATCTGGCCCCTATTACTGCATCTGTTGATCTCTGTCTTGCTTAATTTTTAATGTGCTTTTAACTTCACAAAGAATTAAACATTCAGAAAAACAAACGTTTTAAAATAGGTTAGATTTAAGATACTTCATATATTAGACACTGGCTGCAATTAATAAATCTAAATATTGAGGGATAAGGGAAGAGACACGAATATTTCTTGAGCCTTTGATATATTCATAAATGCCTTACATATTGACTCTGTTATGTTATTAACCTCTAAACAGCCTCACTTTATTTTACAGATGAGTAAACTGGGTAAAAGGGAGACCTGGGATTCAGAGTTAGGCCTCTATAACTCCAAAGCAAAGCGTTAATGTAATCTATACAGTGTTAGTCTGAAAGTATAAAACATTTGGAATATTTTAGACATATGAACATGTTATTGTCATTTTAATATTCATGAATAATTACCCAGATTGAACTATGTCTTAATTATGGTCTCAATTTGCTGTAAATGACAACAGATGTGTTAGGTTTTACGGGAAGTATTCACATGTTGATGGATAATAAAAATTTTCATTGGAGATTTAAAACTTCAGTTTAGGTAAAGAGCACAATTTAGATCAGAAGAGTGATGATGACATATTTAGTTGAGGATAAGGTTTTAATGTTTCCATCTGTTGTTAGTGTTTGGAACCCCTAGGGGCCAGTCTAGTGTGAAGAGTAACTTTTTATATTAAGTTAGTACACAAAGGGCCATATTGTGATGACAAGAAAGGCAAGATTAAAAATAGCCAAATGATGTCAAGAGATGAAATTATTCATGTTACTGTTGAAACAAAGTTTTTCGTGGGAGATAACTTTTCTGGGACATTTCATTATTTTTTCCTTTGGCTAAACCAATGTGTTAGCTCGATGAAATGTTATGAAAAATGATAATCTATAAATTCAGTTTAGCCTTAGCACCAACCTTTTCCCTCTATCCAGCTCTTCTCTAGGAATTATTTTTTAAATCCATTTTCTTAGGTTTATGAGAAATTCAATCTTACTGATCCTTGTTGCTAAATCTCTTTTAAAAGCAAAATAGTAGTCTTAGATTTGTACTAAGTCAACTTAGATTTATACCCTAAGCAGCTGATAGGCTTTATATCTTACATCACCCTGTTAATGAAAATAGATTAAATTCATTAACTGAAAGTAGATGAAATTAAAAGCCATTGTGTTAAAGCATGGTTTATGGAAGTGAATCAGTTGGATAAGCTAGGTTATTTGAAAACAGCAGTAGTTATTTCTTGTTCGTGCTATATGTCCATTGAAGACTGGCAGGGGTTCTCTGCTCATCATTTAGAGATTGGGAGGATAAAGTGCCCACCATCTTGAAAGTTGCTGGCTACTGTGCCAGAGGT
>NW_006442484.1:64829893-64844547 GCF_000325575.1 Pteropus alecto
TCTAGTCTCAAAATAGTATTTCATCATGGTTTATATAGCCTGTTAGGTCACTGCATACATATACTGTTCACCAAACAACCTTAGAATTTCAGCCAAGCAGGATTCACTGAAGTGGAATTACTGAAAAAGCCATACAATGTTATTGACAGTTGTCTGGAGAAAAAAGTATTTGGTATATTTTATATGCAAGTTGGCTTATAATAAGTTATCAAAAGCTTGAACTATTTTATAGAAGACTGAAATGTTTGTCAGGTTGAGAGGATTTCCTTTAAATTACCATTTTTTCCTGTCAGCAAGAGATATAAAATTGTTACCATACCTGTATCAGACCAAGACATCTGCATTATATGCATAAAGTCTTTGAAGAGTTAATTGGTACATCAAACTGATCTTATTTTCTCATAAACACTGTTACTCTGATATATACTCTTTTTGACTGCTTATTGTATTGGTCTTCTTAAATCAGTATATCCTCCTATCCTCTTTCCTCGGTTATCTTTTTATTGTGGTAAAGTACACATTACATAAAACTTACCGTCTTAACCATTTTTAAGTGTACAGTTCAGGTATATTAAATAAAGTTGTGCAACCATCAATACCATCTGTCTCCATAACTCTTTTCATCTTGTGAAACTAAAACCAACTGAAACTATACTCCATACCCAGTAAACAATAACTCTCCTTCCTCCCTCTCCCTAACCCCTGGCAACCATCACTGTAGAGTTTTTGTCTACTATTTTGACTACTCTAAGTACCTCATATAATTGGAACCATACAATATTTGTCTTTTTGTGACTAGCTTATTTCAATTAGCATAATGTCCTCAGGGTTCATCTATGTTGTAGCATATGTCAGAATTTCCTTCCTTTTTAAGGTATTTTTTTTTTTATCTTGAAAATAATATATAAAGCCTCGAGTTCTTAGTCTTATTTGCCATTTGTGCTCCACACATTCCAAAGAGTAGTAGTTAATCTGTCTTCCTTCAGGAGGGCACAGAAGCTCCATTTAGGACCTTTTGGCCTGAGACATTAAATGCTTGTCCATTTGGTTCCATAACTACTAGTTGTTAAGATGCTCCCAGACAGTTTGATAAGTTTGACTTTTGACTTGACTTCAAGGTTGAAGAAGATATCATATACCACGTTCACTGTATGCTTAGTACCTGGATGGAGAGAGCTGCAGAGTCTGATACAGGACGCCATGCTCTTTCCAAATTCTGAACAAAAAAGTTTTCAGCTATAATTATTTGCCATATCTTTGCTATTTTGAGCTTTCTTTTGTAACTTAGTATTTGTCTAGTTAAACTTTTGTGTTCAGTAAAAGCTCTTGCATTTCTATTTGCCACCAAGCCAGTCCTTTTTACTTTGCTCATAGTTCTCATTTGTCCATAACTTCTGCATAGTTTGAAATGTTGCTTGAAAGTATTCATTAAACATCCTCCACTCTCAACAGTCTTATTCTCCCATATGCTGTTATTCTATTTTATCCTACCATGAAATAGTTCCTCTGGTACTCTGCTGACATGGAGTCTTTCTGGACTAATGAGCCTCACTGTTAATGACAATAACATTTTTTGAAACTTTTTATTTGAAATTATTTTAGATTTATAAAAAGTTGCAAGAATATAGAAAGAATTCCTATATATTTGCGAAAGAATTCTTAGCTTCCCCAACTATTAACATTTTACTATGTTTGTGTTACCATTTTCTCTATATGTTTATATTGTCTTTTCCTGAAACATTTGAGAATAAATTGTATACATGATACCCATTTACCCCTAAATATATCCTAAAAAACGAAGACATTTTCTTATATAACCACAATGCGATTATCAAAATTAGGAAAGCAACACTGATATGACACCATTTTCTAAGTTAGAGGCCTTCAAATATCATTGATTGTTCTAATAATGTCATTTATAGCCAAAGAAAAAGATTTTTTCTTGTCTAGGAGACTACTCCAGGATCATGTATTGCATTTAGTTATGTGGCAGTTCCTCAATCTTTGTCTTTTATGACCTTGACATATTTGAAGAGTCCATATCAATTATTTTGTAAACTGTCCTTTAATTTGAATTTATCTGATGTTTCCTTATGCTTAGAGTCGGACAATGCATTTTTAGCAGAAATAGCACAGAAGTAATATTGGGTTCTTCTCAGTGCATCATATCAGGGGCACATGATGTCAGTTTGCCTCATTGCTGTTGATGCTAACTTTTATCACTTGGTAAAGGTGATATCTATCAGATAAAGTTACTATTTTCCCATTGTGATTTAAAAGCAACCTGTGAAGAGATATTTGAGACTATGTGAATATCCTGTTTCTCATTGGAATAGTATCAGCATTTACTGATGATTCTTGTCAAATGGTTATTTTTTTCTTAATCTAATATTTCTCCTACATTAATCGTCATTCTACCATAAAGAAGAACTTTCCTTCCTCCTCATTTATTTTTATTCATTTATTTGTTTATGTTAGTGTAGACTGGTGGGTTTTTATTTTATTTAGTGGATTTAGTTATGCATTTCTTAAGTGAAGGAGACCTGCTTTTACGTTCTTATTAAATGTGTGTGATGTTCACTTAACTCTGTTAAGCCTCTGGTTCCTAAGGTGTTATAATGATTAAATACAATTAAAGATCTGAAAATGCTAGTCGAATGTTAGTATTAAAGGCTTGCGATCACTTATAGAATTTTGACATTTAAAACAGTATTAAAAATATTTTTTTAGCTTGCAGCATACTCATTTGGTGGCGAATTGATATTATATAATATGATATAAAGTTATTTATAGTTTTTATCTCAGTATGAATATTCATACTTTTTGCTGAAGAAGTATTCGTAGATTTAATTACTGGGAGCTTCCTCAGACTGCATATGATACTTTCGTAATGTCGGGAGTATCAGAATTTAAAACACATTTGGTTATAAGAGTTTCATATAAAGGTTTGAGGACCTGTAATACTATATACAGGTCCAATTTATTTGTAAGTATGTTTTGAAATTACAGACTATCACTACATAGTTGATAAAATTGCCTGCTGATAGTTATAATACTATTAACCATGACTGTCACACAATTAAGAATAGTTCTATCAGCAGTTGCTTAAAGAGCAAAGAAGCAGTAGAAACCCCAGCACTTTCTTTGCTATCACGTACATTCTTGTGCTATTTTAAATACAATTAGGGAGATCAAGTTCCTTGTGATTTATTTCACTCTGTTACTGCTGCGCTTACTCTTCTTTTTTTTTTTTTCTCCTACTGCTCTTCTTAAAGTATGGTCTTTCTACTCTATGCCCAGTTAGGCAGGTTGAAAGGGTAATTTAATGCAGTTATAGAATATAGAATATTGTGCCTGTGATCAGCTGCTTCATGGCTTTAGGTAATGTTTAATGTATGTGACTGCAGAATTAGATTCAAATTGAATGATACAAAGAGATTTTAGCTATGCCTGATTGAAGTTTTTTTAGAGAACTGATAGAAGTAGTCATACATTTTAGTAAAGTGTAATAATAATAGCACACATTGCTGTCTTGAACATAATGGTTATACTAAATCTAAGGAGAAATTTTAAATTTATGTTTTTATTCCTACATGGTGATTTTCATAACAAATGATGTCTATTCTCAGGTCTCAAAATAAATTAGCTAAATAGCACATAGTTTTAAAATCTTTAATTTTATTGCTAAAATTTGCTTAATTTTTAATTGAGCTACGACTTGTGAAACTTATTTTTGATTAGTTTTTTGTTCTTTTATTGATATAAATCAATTCAAAATTTTTTATTTAAATTAATTCTGCCTCTATAATTTATAATACAAATACTAAATTTTGAATTCCTAAATAATGTTTGATTTGGATAAAATAGTTTTAAACTAATAACTTTAAAAAATACAGCTAGTTCAAAATAATACATTTACATGATCAATAAAATTAAAATTGTATGAAAGGGCATCCCATGAAACGAACATTTTATAACATTTTTAATATGTAGGCTAGGCAAAGGTTGGCAGCTTTCTTTCAATTAGAGGTCACTCAACCTATTGAGTATGTAAATGTCTTTTGTTTGCCTGCCACCCAACTCAGCATTAATGAGTGAGGGGGAACTGGTGAAGAATGCTAACAGTACCTCACATCTCATCTCCCCTTTATGTGTAATCTTAAAGTTGGAATGGAATGTGTGGCAATACATAAAAGGAACATGGTTCTAAAGATGAATTAAAAGTTGTTTTTTTAAAAAAATCAGTTGTAGTTGTTTTTTGCTACAGTGGGTACAAATTTTTCTGGTAGCTGACATGAACAGTTAACAGTGTCCTCAGAACTTTGCTGAAACATTTCAAGGGAAAGGTATTTAGAAATGAGAATAGAGACAAGTGATCTTGTTTTATTAATTAATTTTGGAGGTAATCTTTTAGTAAGGCCACATTTACTTTAAGTCATGCCACATTTACTTCATGCCAACTAAAATGGCTTCATCTTCTATAGAGGTTGTTAATCCATCATATGTATATTTAGTCAGTGTCTAATTTGATGTAAGTCACTAAGATGATAAATCTTCATTATGTAACATTTTAAGTTGATATAAATGAGCAGTATTTTTAGAGTTTTATTTTTAAGGCAAAAGGGTGAGCCAAAAAGTTAATCTTTAACAATTTATAACACATATAGTTTACAAAAATTTATTGAAGTACCAGATTAAGGGATTACGTAGCAGTAAACAAGGAGTCTCAACATATTAATTAACCCAGCTTCTTAATAAATATAATTTAATTTTTGTTGCTGAATGATGTTAAGACTACATTTTCCTTTTAGGATGGTAATCATAATGCAGTAAAATGTTGGAAATTATAATGGTTGCTTAAAATCAACATGTAGCAAAAAGGATTCCTGAGTATTTTTTATAAAGAGCACTGTTGTTAGCACAATTTTGCCTTTGGTTCCTCTCTTAGAAGAAGGCTGTAATGCCTAAAAGTTGCCAGGACTTCATTAAGCTAATGTTGGATTATAGCCAGACATTCAGTTGTTCAAGACTCCAGCCTTCTCTGAGACCCAAGAGGAGCCAGGTGGGTAAGGGAGTGAGGTGAGATTGGGAGGTAGAATAGACTGTTTTTATACAGTAACTTATGTATTTATTATGTCAAATGAGTTTAGCAGACTTGGGAAATTAATTTAAATCTTTAAAGCCCTCTAAACTTTTCGATAATAGCATTCCTATTGGCCTTTCAAAATTTTTCAGTTAATAAGAAACAATATTTATAGAAAGATTTGCATTTTTTTCTTGTATAGTTTTGAACAAAGTAATACTTATTTTTTTTTAAATTTAAATTAGAAATTCAATTAGAAATGATAGCTTTAGAGAGTTAATGTTTGGCTTATTTTAAGAAAGCAAGATTATAACAAGGTAGTTTTATTTGTTCAAATTTCTTAGATTTTATATTTTTGATTTTAAAATTTTGAGCTTACTACTTGCTTGTTTTACTTATTCTGTATTTATGTGGATATACACTACATAAGAGTGAGATATTAAAGGCCTTTACTTTCTGTTTTTACATTTCTGTGGTACTTGAATTTCTTTTTGCCAAATTTGTTATTAGAAATACAATTTTAAAACCTAATAAAATGACATATTTAAACTTACTCAGAAATAACATTTTGTCTTTCACCAGATATATGGATTTATAAGTGAATATTCAGTAGAGATGACCAGTGTTTATTTAACAAACAAATAATTAATGAACAGCAGATATTGGCATATTCTTTTGTAGAGTTTATAGTTCAGGGGATCAAAGATTTTGCTTTTTGAAAAATATTTAAAAAGATATTTTAAAGAAAATAGAAGAGTATTTCACTTAAATTTATGTGTTAGAAAAACACTTGAACTTTTTGATTTTCAACATTTTTAAAAGTAGATATGAATAATTGAGTAAAGTAGACATTGCAAAAAAAAAAGAAGACATTCCATCAGGTATTTTCATATATACAGTACATTTACTTCACTAATGTTTTTTCAGTGAACCATAAAATAGTATGTGTAAGTATGTAGATGAGGACTTGAACAAGGGAGAAAGAGATTTCATAAAGATAGTGATATCTGCACTATAGATACTGAATAATACATCAATTCAGTGGCTCTTTAAGTGTGGTTGGTTCATGGGAAATACCTGAGACCCTTTCAGAAGATTTTTGAGATGAAACATATTTTTATAATAGTTCTAAGATGTCATTTGCTTCCTCACTGTGTTGATAATTGCACTGATGATGCAAAAACAACAGTGGGTAAAAATTCTGGCTTTCTAGCATAAGCCTAGGTGGTAGCACCAAACTATACTAGTTTTCATTATGGTCTTCACTAAGAACTTGCAGTTAGGGGAAAAAAAAAAAAAAGGCCAGTTGAAGCAATGAAAATTAATAATTTTATTAAATCTAGTCCTTTGAATAATTGTCTTTAAAATGGTTTGTACGGCAAAATGGGCAGTACAATGAGAGCAGAACCAGATCTTTTTTTATGGAATACCATTTTAACTTTAAAGAACAACTGAGAAGTAAACTGTGGTTATTCTGATTTTGGCAGACATTTTCTTGACAATGAATGAAGTGATCTTGTTATTTCAAGGAAATCAGCTGACAGAATTTATTGCCATTGATAAAATTTGAGCTTTCAAAGTGAAGAATTAAAATTTTGGAAAACTTATATCTATCATTAGGAGGTAAATAAAGACTTTTTTAGAGACTTCCAGTCAAGATGGCAGAGTAGGTAAACTCTGTGCTCCTTTCTTCCCATGACCATATCAAAATTACACTAAATTATAGCATAACCATCACTGAGAATTACCTGAAGGCTAGCTGAACAGAATTCCTATAATTAAGGGTATAAAGAAGGAGCATCATCAAGACTGGTAGGCAGGGCGGAGATGCTGAATGGGCAGATCCCACATCCATAATGTGGCAATGAAGAATCAGGATGGATATCTTGGCTGCAGAGTTTCTCCCTGAGGAGTGAGGAGTCTCAGTTTCACATTGGGCTCCCTAAACTGGGGCATTAATGTCACAAAAATGAGTCCCCATAACATCTGGATATAAAAACCAGCAGGGATTTTGTCAGAGTAACACTAAGGGCTTTGGAGACCGAGTCGCAGATCTTAAAGGGACCTGGTACAGACTCACTCTCTCATAAACTCACTCTAAGCATCAGTGCAGGGGCAGCAGCTCAAAAAGCACCAGGAATATACAGGGAAGGAAGTAAATTAACTTCAGGACGAGGGCCGGAGGGGCAGGGTTCTGGGCAACTCTTGGGGATCAGAAGTGCTAGCAGGCATCATCATTTTTTGTTGAGCTTTCCACCCTCGCAGCTAACAGGGCACAGTTGGGCATCAAATTTGTGCTCTCCATTAACTCATTTCTCTTTTGCTCCAAGAATACTCCCCTGCACTGCTTGCGGCTGCAGTATTTATCCTGAGGTAACTTGCGGATTACAGTCCTAACCTTATCCCAAAAGTTTGCCATGAAATATCTTGCTTTTATCATTATTTTCACATTGCTCTAGTATATTGATAATCTTTGGAAACAAACGACATCATTCTATTTATAGCATTGTTTTTAGTAGTGGTATTTCCATTTACGAAATATAGTAATTCTTGATTGCTGAAAATGTCAAATTCTAGATGTTATACTTTGTGTTGCTCTATGCTTTGAAATTTACCACACAAAAAAATTATTAAATACTGATCATCATTTACACTTCTGTTACATTAGGATAAGAGACAAGTTCTATTTAGAAATAACTTCAAGAACAGTTTTTATATTTTATTTTCACATTGAAAACCAGTCAGATTTGCTTCAGTCTCAAAATCACGTTTATGTAAAAATAACTTAATGCTGGTGGCGAGCTGCACTTTTTTGTTTTCTAAATGGGATGTGGGTTAACTTGGGTAATATTGTTCTCCCCATCCTGGTGATTCCCTGAGACCCGCCCTCCCCGCCCCCGCCCCCCAACTTGCTCTCCTGGCCAGAGCCGCTTCAAGGCTCCTCCACACAAGTGGCCTGCCTCAGCTTCTACTGTGAACTTTCCCCAAATCTTTTGAAGGTCCACAACCCCAAACAAGCAGCAGCTGGCCTCAGTGTGCCTTGTCGCTTTTGCTAAGCAGCCCCAAGCCCAACAAAAGCAGCAGTTGATCTCAGCTTGCATTGTAACTCCTATCAGGTGGCCCCAAGCCTGGCATAAGCGTCTGTCAGTCTTAGCCTGGTATGTAGTCTAATGAAGTGGCCACAAAGCCAGCACAAGTTGTGGCTGGCCTCAGCTCACATAGTGGTATCCTCCAAAGTGTCCTAATCCTGGCACAAGTGGCAGCTGGCCTCGGTTCACAGTGTAGCTTCTCCCAAGTGCCTTCAAACCCAGCAAAGTAGCAACCAACCATAGATCACTTTGTAGCTCTTACCAAGCATCTCCAAGCCTGGCACAAGTGGCGGCTGATCTAGACCTGCACCAGATCCCCTCCCAAGAGGCTCCAGACCCAGCATACCCTGAGACCTACTTCAGACCACACCAGAGCACCACCCAACCAGCTCCATAAATGATACACCTGAAAGACAACCTGACTGGCACCAGAACTTCGACATAGTGACTTCCATTCTGTGGGGACAGTCTCCATGCACCAGCTCATCTGCTGTAGTCATGACCAGCCAACCTGAGGATCAACCCTACCTCCTGTCATGCCAACAACAGTTGAGGCCCAACTACAACAGGAGGGCACACACAGCCCATACAGGGGGCACCTCTGGGTGACTTGGCTCAGGTGACCAGGGAGACTGCACCACTGGGCCTCACAGGACACCTTATATATAAAGCCACTCTATCAAGACCGGGAGTTGTAGCAGATCTACCTAATATGTAGAAATAAACACAGGGCATCAGCCATAATGAGAAGACAAAGAAACATATCCCAAATGAAAGAATAAGACAAAACTCCCCCAAATTAAACAAAATAGAGACAAGCAATCTACCAGATACAGAGTTCAAAACCCTTGTTTTAAGGATGCTCAGTGAACTTAGGAGAAAACTTGATGAACTAAGTGAGAACGTCAATGAAGAGATAGAAAACAAAAAAGAGCTAATCAGAAATGAAGAATCTACTAAATGGAATCAACGGCAATTAGATGAAGCAGAGGATTGATTCAGTGATCTAGAAGACGAGTTAGTGGAAAACACCCGATCAGAACAGGAAAAAAAAAAAAAATTAAAAAATGAGGATAGTTTAAGGGATCTTTGGGACAACATCAAGTGTATCAACATTTGCATTAGAGGAGTACCAGAAGAAGAGAGAGAACAAGGAAATGAAAACCCGTTTGAAGAAATAGTGATGGAAAACTTCCCAAACCTGGCGAAGAAAATAGACATATAAGCCCAGGAAGTGCAGAGTCCCAAACAGGATGAACCTAAAGAGGCCCACACCAAGACACATCATAATTAAAATACCAAAAGTTAAATACAAAGAATTTTAAAAGCATTAAGAAAAAATAAGTTTTCTACAAGGGAGCTCCCATAAGACTGTCAGATGATTTCTCAACAGAAACTTTGCAGGGCAGAAGGGATTGGCATGAAATATTCAAAGTGATGAAAATAAAAGCCCTACAATCAAGATTACTCTACCTGGCAAGGCTAACATTACCAGGTGAATTTGGTAAGCCATTTAACTTTTCTAGGCCTCAGTTTTGTTTAAAATGAAATGTTGAACTTGAAGGCCCGTTGTAATTCTAAAAGATACTTACTCCTTTCTGACTTGATAAATTATTTGGATAGTATTTTAACTCAGGAATTGACCTGATATGTTTTAATGTTTCTGTTATTGAGTGATTAGTTATATATTTCATAAAACTGCTTGTTGGAATATATTTTGTAGAACTTGACTTTTGGTCAGAATATTTACTGTAATAGTGCTAATAAAGTAGTAAAGACTGTTACAACTGATGCTGTGTCAAAGGTTGTCACCTGCCCTCCTTGGCTACCTTTTATCATGTCTGACTCTGTATACGTACTGAACTCTGTTTAGAGCATTGGTTCCCAGCTTTTTTTTATACCATAACTTGGACACCAAGGATGTTTTGTGTTCCTTAAGCCTGAAGAGAAAATCAGATAAAGTAGTTAGTACTGTTTAGCTGTTATATCATTTCCTCTGCTATTTTGTTTTTATTCATTCATTAGAAGTCCAGAAGTGGAAAGGTTGAGTGTTAGCTAGGCACTACGGATGTTCCTCAACTTAGGATAGGGTTATGTCCCAATAAATCTACTGTAAGTTAAAAACATTATAAGGTGAAAATACTTTTAATACGCCTCATCTACCAAACATCATAGCTTAGCCTAGCCTACCTTAAGTGTGCTGAGAACACAGATTACAGTTGGGCAATTATCTCGAATTTCATCTCAGGAGTAATTGCCTTCCTCTTTTTCCCACCAGAAGCAGAAGACACAGATGGGCATTTTGTAGACATGATGAAATGTGAAAGCACAAAACACAATATCCAAAAAACACAAGACAGTCTACTATAGAGTATCAGTTGTTTGTCCTCATGATCGCTAGGCTGACTGGAAGTGGTAGCTTGCTGCTGCTGCTCAGCATCATGAGAGAGTATCAAACTTTTTATCTCTAGTCCAGGAAAACATCAAAATTCTCAAAATTCAAAGTACGGTTTCTAGTGAATGTGTATTGCTTTCACAGCACTGGAAAGTAAAAAAAATTGTAAGCTGAAACATTGTAAGTTTTGGGAACTCTATACGTAATTTGTGGGACGTAGGATAAATGAAAATGTGTACCCTCTTGTTCAAAAAGCAGGAGAAAAGTCCTGTTAAAGAATACTAAAATATATAGCTTTTCCTTTCTTATATGGTCTTTTCTTTGACTACCCGTAGGGATTTTTTAAAAATTTATTATTTATTTTTTTAATATGCCTACAGCACCTGGTATTCCTAGGTGGTCTCCCATCCAAGTACTAACCAGGCCCAACTCTGCTTAGCTTCTGAGATCAGATGAGATTGAGCACATTCAGGGTGGCATGGCCGTAGACAAAAAATTTATTGTTTAATGTCATTCTAAGCAAAGAAAAATTAAAAATTTAAATCATCAACTTGAATTTTATCATTTGTATATTGTACAATGTCCGTTTAAAATGCAAATATAAGAATAATTAACTCATTTACGGAATTACAGAAATTATACAATCATATTTTGTAACTTGTATTTGCATGAGTAGTTTGTTTTTACCAGAACAGTAGATATACGGTACAAAATTAATTCATTTTCTATCTGTTTTTTATTTTACTTTTTGATGCAAACATTTTACCTTTGGCTTACTGATGAATAAGGAAGGACCAAGAGGAGAGGAATTATGGGTTGTCCTATCTTTACTTTTCCTTCTGTGTCATCATATTCAGCATAAAATGGTTGCCTAAAGTGAGCAGGTAATTGAAGTAACAAAGGATATGACAGAGTTCCTTGGTTTTTCATGTTTCTTAGAACACCACTGCCTTTTTTGTACCAAGTAATTTGTGGCCTCTTGGGCTATGAGCATCCTCCCCCCCAAATGGGAATTAATATAATTTTCTTTGTACTTCGTGGCTAGGGAAGAGACTGTTATTTTTCTGAGGATTTTTTCTAGTTCTTTGGTAGGTTGTCATCAGAAGGACCCCATGTTGTAATGAAATGAGTTAAGGAAATTCATTATATGGTATTAACCATTTACACAGAATTAAATTGTTTAATAGGAGTTTAAAAACCAGTCTAGAATAGGAGTCTTACTGTTCTGTTTTTTGGGACATGAACATAGTTTCATGAGTGTGGAATATTTTTAGCAAGTTAAAATTGCCTTCTAGGTACAGCAAACTAATCCATTATGGTTTGACTCTGGTTTTAAGGGGAAACCATACAAAGTTGAGCATCAGTGAATAAATAAACCTCTGTGCTGGAGATTGGCAGACTTTTTGGGTCGTGATGTCATTCCAACTTGGAATTATGCACATGTTAGAGGTTGTGACTTGGTAATTCAAGTGTTTCACTTTATCACCACTGTGCCCTGGCTGCTATGCAAGGATGGCAAGAATGGTCTAATAAACGTAAAGGTGTGGTGATGCTGTAATTGATATTAGTAGTGGCTGAGATCTGGGTTAGTATACCTGAACAGTCCTATTCAGGTGTCATTCTCCATGCTTATATTTGTTCCGTTCGTTCAGGGCACTTTGTTGGTTATTGTAAATGTGGGTGTGATCAATCTAGTTTAGGTACTTCTTAATAATTCTTTATTTACTTTGTATTCTGCATACATGTTATACCCTGGAGTTGCACAACTAGTGGTTTTTTTGAAGAGGTTCAAAAAAAACCTTGGGATTTCATAAAGAAAACAGAAGATCAATTGAGAAAAATTAATCTATTGTATAAAAATAGAGTACAGCTCTTGATTATAATTATATCTGGGATGATGAGTAAAATGCTAAAAGATCTAATGGCTAGGTTTTAATGTCCAAAAGTTTGTGGATTGTCTTATGTAAAATACCTTCTATGAAGTGCTTTATAAAGCTTTGCAGTTTTAAGTGTCAAATAATTTCATATACCCATTTTCTCACAGAAAACATATCTATGGTTTCTTCTTAGCTCTATCAAATATTTACCCATCTGCACCAGTAGGTTAAATTGCCTCTCATAAAATATTGGTCTTGACAAATCTTTGCTGTTAGCTTTTCATAATCACTAGATGTTGATTGTACTGGCACAATAGTGTATAAAATCTAGGGAGGAAATACATCAATATGAACCATAGCAGAATTAATGGGTCTTCCCCAAAGCTCTCATTTAATTAGATAATGTATGTAAAGCAGTTATCACTGTGTTTGGGACAGCAGATGCATGCAAGAAGTGTTTTTAAATAAATAAAAAATTTAGATTCTTGTAACCATTAGTATTATTAGGGATTTTCAGGCACTGTAATCAGTCTTCTATCTTTGAGATTTGAAAGAAGCAGGAAATAGGGCGTAGGACCTACAAGGAAATAGGAAGTCTACCCATGTTTTTATTCACATTCCACTTGAACTATCTTAGAAACACAGGGTAAAGTATCAAACAATGGTTGTATAAGGGTTTTTTGTTGTTGTTGTTTGTTTCTTTTTATCTATCTTTTTATCTACTTTGTATTATATTAGCATACTGGGGATAGAATCTCCTATGTCTAGACATGTCTGGACTGTCTTGAATTGATTTATTAATATTAGGAAGTGTGTTTTTTTGTCAAGGAGATAATGAGCTCTCTTCCTATTTCTATTCATTAGTCAAAGAAATAAAGTATTCTTCTTAAATATTCATTAAAACAGGTATGTGATTCTAAAAATAAATAAATTTTTCAGATCAAACAGGATGTGAGAAGAACTCAAAAAGATATGTAAATAGTTACAAATGAACCTAATTGTGTTGTAAATGAATAATATAATCACACTGAAGGGGAGAAGAGAACTAGCCTGTTACTTTGAAAAATCATAAAGCTAATGATAAAATACTATGCTGTAGTTAGTATCTTTCTTATGGAAGCATCTTTCATACAAAGCATCTCTGAATTGCTATTGGCCATTCTACTTTAATATATATTTGTATTGAACAAATAAGTAAAAATATTGTCGATAATGAGAACTATGTTCTTAACTCTTTCCACTGAGAGAACCTAGAAATAACGATACTACAGTAGCAATGAACACACTGCTGCCCATATCTTGGTTTCTAAATAATATTCTACAATAAAAGGAGAAATGATTGGTTCCAGGTCTGGTGCAGGGAAATCAAGATGAATCTGGAACATTTAATGGTACCAGAAAGTAAGGAAGTATTCAAAAAAAAAAAAAATTTGATGAATGTATATTGGAAGGATATAGCCAGCTTGAAGGCACTTCTACTGGCCAAAGCTGAGACAAAATAAATAATGATAGCATTGGATTAGAATCCATAGAATAAAATATCTGTGGGTCCATACTAAGATAAACAACGATGGAGAAAGGACAGCTCTTTTTATTGTTTTGTGTGTGTGTGTGTGACATTGGTTAACAAAATCCAGTAAGTTTCAGGTATACAATTTAACAGTAAGGCATATTTATATATTGCATTGTGGGTTCCCCTCCCATAGTTAGGTTTCTTTTTGTCATCATATATTTGACTCCTTTGACCCCTTCTACCTCCTTCCTCTCCTCCCCCCACCCTCTGGTAACTACTAGTCTGTTGTCCATGTCTATGAGTCTTTGTTTGTTTGTCCTATTTGTTTGTTTGGTTTTAGGTTTATATCCTAGATATAAGTGATATCATATGGTTTTCAACTTTTTCTGTCTGGCTTATTTCGCTTAGCATGATTATCTTGAGGTCCATCCATGTTATCACAAATGGCAGTATTTCATCTCTTCTTATGGCTGAGTAATATTCCATTGTATATGTGTACCATAGCTTCTTTATCCAATCCTCTATCATAGGACACTTCAGTTGCTTCCCTGTCCTGGCCACTATAATTGTATTTTTTTAATTAGTAAACTTTATATCTTAGAGCAGTTTTAAGTTCACATTGAGGGACAGCTCTTTTTAAAATAGGATTCCAGTCAATAAATGGAGAATTAATGATGGAAATTAAAAAATCATCATT
>NW_006442484.1:64844567-64851216 GCF_000325575.1 Pteropus alecto
TCTTGTTGCACACAAGAACCAATCAGTGAATGCTAAAATTAGTGGGTGAATATGGTGAGAAACAGGTTATTTACATAGTCTCAATGTATCTTCTCCCTAAGATATTTTTAATTACTAAAGGAAACCGTAATTACACTGGAGAAACCTGAAGACACCACATTAACCAGGTGACACATTCATATCTCATATGCTTCCCGATAAGATGCACTGAGGACACGGCATCACCTCTATGGTATTCTTGCCAGAAAAGCTTAATCTCAATCTAATCATGAGAAACCAGTGACAATTCAAATTGAGCAACATTCTATAAAATAACAATTCTTTTAAAAAAGTCTCAAGGTCATAAAAAACAAACAAACAAAACTGAGAAACTATCACATATTGGAGGGAGACTAAGGAAACATGACAGTTTGTGGGATTCAAGATT
This sequence comes from Pteropus alecto, assembly GCF_000325575.1. Taxonomy (NCBI): domain Eukaryota; kingdom Metazoa; phylum Chordata; class Mammalia; order Chiroptera; family Pteropodidae; genus Pteropus; species Pteropus alecto. Next base: position 64,844,995 of record NW_006442484.1, read on the forward strand.
GAATCCCAGACCAGAAAAAGAACATTAGTGGGAAAATTGATGAAATTTGAATAGGATCTCTATATCATTAGCTGTATTGTATCAGTGTTAATTTCCTGGTTTCCATAATTGTACTACGGGTGTGTAAGATATTAGTATTTGGGGAAGCTTAGATACAAAACTGTACTATTTTTCCAAATTTTCTAAAAGTTTAAAATACTTTCAAAATAAAATGTTGAAAAGACAGGTATGGGTCTCAAATCTAAAAATATTTATTGTGGTAGTTGTTCTTGAAGTAATAAAACAATAAAGTCACCAAAGCTTATGAATACATTTCAGTTAAATTGTTAGGTAGATTCATTTATCCTTGACAAATTTTACTTTAAAATTGTCACAAAAAGCGTTCTTTATCAAAGTATTTTGTTCTTATAATCATGATTTTTAAAGTTCCTGTCCTGTAAGAATTAGGAAATAAAATGTTTGCGTCTAAAATAAGGAACTCCCTGATCTGAGAAAAATCTTTGGCATAAGAGAAGAAAGATAAATCCAGCTTTAGATTGAACCTTTATGTTTGAGTCAAAAAGCAAAACAAAACTCTCTGTCCAGAGTCATTGTGGATCAAAGGTATTTTCTACCTGGAGAAGAGGGATGCTTTATTAGCATACAGAAAGCTAAAGACTGGCAAGAAACAATGTCTGGATGTTTGAGCCTTGTAAATGAAAGATGAGATTGGTGACAAAGCTCGATTTGTAGGTGGAGTGGTTTGAGATTGTGGGGTAAAAGTGGAGCCTTTAACTTGTTGGTGTAGTGATTGCAGGATGGTAAGATCAGATGAAGTTAAGCTTTTAGGAAAGTTATAAAATAAGACAGGGAGAGAAGAGAGCAAACTAAAGAGAACATCTGTGGGATGTGTTGGTCAAGACAGAAAGGTTCAGCTTAGAGAACTTGAGTATACATTTCTGTATTCTCTGAATATAAAAGGCTTGTCAAGAAATTTCTTGGGGAATTGTATCAGACATTTTTGAAATGGAAGTTTCGACTTTTGAACTTGAATTGACTTTGTTTTGTGTAAATTGTAAACTCATTTTTCAGCCCTCAAGTTTAATTTGAAAACAAAAAAATAAATCAATAAATCACACATAGTAAAACTCTACCTAGGTGAACATGTCGAACTTTACACATGACTGCCCTTGTACTCGTATATATTTAAGGGTACTTTTGTGCCATGTCTGTGTCATTTTAGGATGGCTAAAATAAAAGCCTCTGAAAAACATTGTGCTTTGATATGGTATCCGTGCACAGCATGAGAGTCATTTTCCCAGTATAGTTAAGACTTAGATTCCTTTTTGGTACTAATTCTCATAAATCTTGGTGTTTCCAAATGTTATTGGATTTAACAATTTCTAACACTGATGCAAGAATCATTATAGATGATAGGTGAATTCTCAGTTTCCTTTATTTTTTGTTTTTATCTTTTCTATTTTTATCAGTTCTATTTCAAATCATAGATTGAGGTTCAGACTGTCACATGTTGCAAACATAAAATGATATAGGGGAGGAGAAATCTTCCTTTTATCCTTCTAGGTTCTCTGCTGGGCTACGTAACAAAAGATGGATTAACCAGAGAAAAGCATGCAAATTTTAAATGACACAAGAGCCTTCATAAGGAAATAACAACCCAGAGATGTGGATAAGCATGAGCATTTTTATACCAGGTTTGATAAAGAGTGGAAGGTCATAGAAAAAATGTGATAGGACAAAAGGATATGAGCTAAACATAATAAACTGGGGAAAGTGTAGTAAGGCCTGTTCATTTGGATTCCTCTTGGTGTCCCTCTGTCTTTCGAGAGAAGGATGCTCCTTTCCTAAAGAGAGGATACCTTTCTCATGGGGGGTCTTATGACCTGCTTCAAGGAAGAAAGAGGAAGTCAGTGAGTTCTTCCTGCACCTGCCATTTCTCCAGTTCTTTCCACTTAAAATATTCACTATGCAAAGATACCATATTTTGGAGTAGTGTGTCCTGAACCCCATCAGTATCACAGATAAATACTATTTATGGTCAGTAACTTAGAACTCTAGACTTCACCTTAGACTGTGGGTCCAAAGAGAGGTCATTAGAGTATAGCTATTATTCCATAATTATGTATTACTATTTTAGTGTTATATGCACTAAAACTGCCTTATGTTTATACCTTTCTGTCTGATACCTTTGGCTCCAGCTTTAAAGAGTTGAAATTTGTTGGAGCCTGTCTCGGTATGCAAATAATAGTTTTCTGAATATTCTCCATAGTGTGCCAATGTCTTCTACTTGCTACAGTGTTAAGTGTCTCTGGAAAAGGACTACAGCATATTTCAGGCTCCCCCATTACCCACTAACCTCATTGTGAAATGGCTAATTTGTGACAGTGCTATATAGTCCTATTGGCTTTGTGCCAAATAGAATGAGTTTTATTTCCCTTTAGCTTAGAATATGTGTCTTGAGTTTTTATTATTTTATTTGAAGTCATATAAAGAAAATATCTAGTCTATTCTGAGGAACTTCACCCAGATCAAAGATTATCATTTGAATAATAGTAGTATTTTATAGTATCCAAAGTGTTCTCACATATTTTCTCATTTGCTAGTGGTTATATCAATATTTTTCCTGTGGTAGGAATAGTAGACCAGTTAGTCATCACTTATTAAGTTATGCTCTGTCATGCTTTTAAGATATAAGTTATATTGGGCACCTATAATTCTCAATAAAAATACAGGCAAGAATTGTTAGTTTTGTAAGTGTTATAATCAGCAGGTAATAAAGCTTGAAAGACAACTAGAGTTTGATCTATGACTATGATCATTAGCTACATTATTTAAAAATTTTTTGTGTATACTTATTTTCCTATATTTATTCCTATAATAGGGCCAGTGTCTTCAGTAAGTACTATTTCATTGGTAGTTCTAAGATTATGTAATTGAATCAGGAAGAGGAAAAATATTTTTTTTGCATGTGTACCATATGCTGTGTTTGTGTGTGTGCAACTTACAGTTGATCCTCATCATTTGATACTGTATTTGCAAATTTGCCTTCTCACTGAAACATGTAACCCCCAAATCAATACTTGTACTTTTGTGGTCCTTTGTGGGCATATGCAAAGCTGTGAAAAATTTGAGTCATCTGATATGCATGTTCCCTGTTGAGGCGGAACAAGGTGGTCTCTGTGTTCTTGTTTCAGTTCTTATACTATAAACAAGTGTCTTTTTGATGGTCTATTTAGTGCCACTTTTTTCTCACTTTTTGCTTTTTGATGGTGATTTCACTTTAAAATGTCCCACAAGTGTAGTGCTGAAGGTGGTGTCTGGTGTTTCTAAATGTAAGAAAGCTTTTCTCCTTATGGCATAAATTATAGTGGTGTTGACTGTGAATTCAATGTTAATGAATCAACAATATATATTAAATAAGGTATCTTTAAAACAGGGGCACCCTTATAACAATGTGTTATGTATTGATTAGTTGTTGAAAATGTTGTGACAGAGGCTGTAGAAAACTAACCCTGTATTTTGCCAGGTGTTCAGTATTTGCTAATTCATTGTTTGCAGCGACTTTATAGAATATACAAGAATCAACTGCATATGTATGTATATCACATCTTATATATTAAACACATATATTATTAATGATATTACATATATCTATTATATGGCATTATGTATGTTATATGAGGAAAATGACAAAAGACACAATTAAGGAATTTGTCCAATATAAGAGCCAAAATTCAAGGTCTGGCTTCAAAGTCTATACTCTCTTTAGATTATACTATCTGCTTTGCCTAAGAAATATAAAAGCACATGTAAATGTTTCTTGGCATTCAGTTTGCAGGAATAGTGAGTTTTCCCCTCACGTCTATTTGAAAATTAAATTGCCTTCATTTTAAAGTAAAATTCAACATTACGTACTTCTTTGTTTTAACAATTTAAATAATTTTTTCTTCAGTGATTGATTTATTTAAAATGACATCTACTAATTAGAATAACTTTTCTAAATAGGTATTTTAAAGTCTCTTGGGTTTTATGTTTAAGTATAGTTTTCACTAGGCAATGTAAAACAACAGAGTTTCAGTTTTGTTAAGTCAGATCTTATATATTTAAAGTGTCTAATGTCTCCAGAAGAAAATAATATCCTGTTTATTCTTAAGGTTTTCACTATTTTTTTTCTAAGAAGCATGGTGAGAAATTAGATAAAACTTTAAAAAGTTAAGGAAGGGAACAGAATGATATATGTTTGTTCTAGAATCAGATGATTTTCATAACTCTTATTCTTTCCATTTTTTTCCTAGAGGTAGAATTGCTTCCAAAAAATCCCCTAAAACAACTGAGGAATTAGGATGTATCTAACAAAAATCAAAATAAGAGACTAAGAAAAAAAAAAGACTAACCCTCAACAACAATTACAAGTCTAACATCTATTCAGAATCTATATATCCAAAAGAATATTGAGCAATTGCAAAATGAAACGAAGGAATATTTCACTCAGTAAGATAGCACAATTAATGAAATTAATTTATACTTGGAAATTAAGTGAATTTTATTGCTTTGTCTAACATGTCCATGCTTTCAAACTTTGCTTCAAATTAAGGCTTTTGAGTTAAAGTGGGAGGATGGGGTCTGCTGGAAAAAAACATTCCTGAATCTGCAATTACAACATTCTGCCTGGAGTATGAAAACATCTATAGAAGGGTGAAGAGTTTTTAAGGTAATATTTAGTAATTATTATATATGAGATTCAGTTTAGGAGAAAAAATATTACCAAGCTTCAGTTAAAAAGAAAGTAATGTTTTTCTTTTAAAACCAGGCACTGAGATAGTTCCAGATGTAGTTACCTATTACTTAAGGCCTGTCACCCCCTACCTTGAATTTTAATTCTATATAACTAGTACTCTTAACACTTTCTATAATATTTGGTAGTAAAGCTGCCCCCTTTTAACCAGTTTTTAAACAAGTTTTTTGTGTGTGTGATTTATGACTGAGAGGTACTTAGAAGAGAGTTAATTTTAGGCATTTAAAGGTAGAGGATAGAGTAGCACCAAAGTGCAGCCATGGGTAAGAAACTTCTACTTCTTTATGACCCCCTACCCCCAAGACAGTTACACTAAGATTCTGACAAAAAAAAAAAAATTCTGAAATGTTCTAAATTAAAATTGCAGTGGCTGGAGAGTGAGAGAAAGAGACAGAATAGTTTGCCTGTTAATAGCTATGGACCGGCTCTGATGAAAGACTGCTCACATTCTTTTATATCTACATATCTGTTGAAATTTAGGATTAATTTCTAGGTGGCTATTTCTGTTTATCCAAAAGAGAGAATAACCAGGCTCCACAGAGCTTCAGGAGCCTCTGCTCCTTATTTAGACATAAATTTTCCAATCTGCCCACAGCTAATCCACAGGAACAGTGGATACTTCTTCCTTGTGGACTCTGTTGTGCCTATCCCAGAACTAGCCTTTCTTTATCTTCTGCAGGCCCTTTGTCTGTGGCTAGCATAAATACTTTCAAAAAATGTCTTACATTCCCCCGTCCCCCTGCCTTGATGTATAAAAATGCTTGCAAAACTCTAGGACAGTGGATATGTTGTCTTTGCTACTTAGCCATGTTGCTGCTGGCTTAGATGCCATGCCCCAAGACCGATCTTTTTTTGTTAGCAATGGCCTAATAAACTCTTCCTTTAAAAGACTGTCAGCTGTGGAAATTAAATTTTTTTTATTTAACAATTCATAGATGCTGATACCTATACTTTTATGTGGAAAAAAATCTTTGGAAAACTTGAAGAAAATATGAATCTTTATGACCTTAGTCTAGAAAAGAATTTTTTTAAGTTAGAAAAAAAACAGGTAATAAAAGAGAATTAATAAATTTAATTACATTAAATTAAAAATTCTGCGCAATGGAAGACACCACAAAGTGAAAAAAGGAGTTACAGATTAAGAAAGATATTTGTAACATCGAGTATTATCATCCGAAATATGAAAAATACTGTTATAAAAATAACAATTCAAAGGGAAAATGGGAAAGCATTTGAATAGGCAATTCACTAAATAGGAAACCTGGATGGTTAATAAACATTTGAAAGGATGCATTGTTAATGAAGGAAATTCCAGAAAGAGGATAAAAAAATTCTGGAGGGTCTAACATTAGCAATTAAATGCTGTGGCTGGAAGTAACACATCATTTATTTAGGCTCTGAGTTATCTTGATGAACATAGCTTTCCT
>NW_006442484.1:64851259-64858397 GCF_000325575.1 Pteropus alecto
GTTTGTTTAAAACCATGGAGATTTGGGGATTGTTAATGCACATAATCTAGTTTATTTTGACTGGTATAGAGAGGAAGTAAATGGCGTTAGCACTAGGATGAGGGAAGACTTAAGTGTATGTCCTGGTATACTTTTAGATTACTGTGTGCATGTATTACTTATTTTAATACCATATGGAGACTGGATTACAAGAGCATGTGGAGAAACTAGTAAGGAAGCTATCAAAGTTGTTTGGGAAAGAGATGATGACAACCAAAACTAGGGTTGTATATTGGATAGAGAAATACTAGATCTAGATCTAGCATGAAATCTAGAGATATTTCGGAGGTAAAATTCATTGTATTTGGATGTTATCTATTTCTGCAATACATTTCTGTAGTGAGCATGCAATACTTTTGTAGGCCCAAGATAAAGTTATTAAGTAAAATGTAAAAAAATAGGCCTATAACAAGGTTTCATTATCCTCTGAGCCTTAAAACTTTTTCATTCCTATATTATTTCTCTGAGGTTTCATTTGCACCTTTATTTTCATTCTCATGGCACCTCTCTATTAAGATTTTATTATGCCTCTACTGCTTCATTATAAGAAATAGCTTTTATTGTTTCACCCATCTCCTATTTATTTCTACTACATTTCTATATTTTGAGCAGTCTGATCTTCTCCCGGTATAATTATAAAGTCATGTTTTACATGTCCAAGAACTGTAGCAGCCTCTATCTGCAGGCCAAAATTTAGAGGACAGAGTATATTATTCTAACTCACTAACCTTACCTTTTCTTATTACTCCTTCCCTAACACACACACTCTATCAGTTTGTCAGAACTTAATGATATAGTTCCTGTTCCTGTGGTCTGTTCATAATGTTCTTGGATGGCTTTGTACCTCTTGATATCTTATTTGGCTTTTTTGGATCCATCACCATCTTTCCTCATGCCTCTTGCTAGAATTTTTTGCATATGCCCATAGCATTTTATTTACTTCTGTAATGACACTTTTCCTTTCAAAACTATTCTTCTTCCTTTATTTCCTGGCTAAGTATTGGCATGACTATTTACCCTGTTGCCTAGGCCACATTACAAGAGTGGTCTTTGATTCTTTATTATTCTCTTAACATCCATGCCTGTTTCCACCAGAGCATCTAACTGGACACCAAGTTAATCTTATCATTTCTAAGGAAATTAACATTATCTAGAAACAACTATAGCATATGTAGCATACAGAAATTATTTTTTTAACTCTTACAATAACCCTTGAGAGATTTTTTAAATTCTCATTATACAGGTGAGGTCACTAAAATTCAGAGAGGCTAAGTAACTGGTCTAAGTGTTAAATGTTAAATTTTTTTGTGACTTTAAGGCTGATGCTAGTTTTATTTGGCCCCATAAATATTTCTCTAATCCATTCCCTTCTTATTTCTCTCTGTTCCTCCCTTTATCATTTTTCCCTATGGGTTATTGCAATAGCTTTCTAACTGGTACAATGCTTCTCTTCTCTCTCTCTCCTAATCTCTTTTTTATACTCTGCCAGAGTGCTTTTCTAAAATACAAATCTGTTCATTTTATTTCCCTGCTTAAAATTCTTCAGTGGTTCCCTGTGGCCCACAAAATGAAGTTCAAACTCCTTATCATGGCACATCCATCATCTGGTTCTTGCTTACATTTTCAGCATTATTTCTTACTACTCTCCATATCCCTCACTACATTCCAGCAACACTGAACTGTTTATGGTTTCTGGAAGTTAACACTTCTCTCCAAGCTTTTGCTTTTGGAATTTTCCCCCTCCTTGGAATTTCCTTCTCTTCTGGTCTGCCTTGTGAATCCTTATCTATCACAATTCAGTTCACACTACATTTTCATGATACGCACATTTAAAAATGTTCCTTGACATTTTCTAGAGGAATAAGGCAGTGTTAGGCTTGTCTGAGGTTTTTTTGTTTTTGTTTTTGCTTCCAGTAGAGCATTTATCACATTGTACTTTGTTTCTCTCACCTATTAGGCAGTAAAATTCTTAAAAGCAGAATCTTTTTCTTAAACTCAGGATGAGTATCTTTTTTAACTTTAGTTCCTAATATAATGTCTGGCACAGTAGGTATTTGTATTAATCTGCTTGGGATGCCATAACAAAATACCATAGATTGGGTGGCTTATACAACAGAAACTTATTTTCTCACAATTCTGGAAGATAGAAGTCTGAGACAGGGTACTAGCATGGTCAGGTTCTGGTGAGGGCTTTCTTCTGACTTGCAGACAGCTGCCTTCTCACTGTGTACCCCCAGGTCTTTCCTTGATATGTGAGTGTAGAGAGAGAAACCTATCTCTCTTCCTCTTATAAGGCCACCAGGGCTATTGGATTAGGACCCTACCGTATGACCTCATGTAACATTAATTATCTCCTGTATCCAGATACAGTCACACTGGGGGTTACACTGAATTTTAGGGGAATTCACTTCAGTCCATAGCAGTATTCAGTATTTCTTGAAAGAATTGTTAAATTCTTTTTATTTTATGATTCACTGCTTACATGATTGTTTTTGCCATTAGGTTATACATTTATTGAGAGTAAGGGACTGTTTACTATTTTTCTATTCCTTAGACTTTCAATATATGGATTTTCAAGAGTTGACGAATGAGCTAAGTTAATTGCATTATAGAATGAGATTGATGATGTGTTATTTAAGTCAGATAGGTACCTAAGAAGGGCTTCTGGACTACTAATTTTTATTGACTTTTTTTCTGTTCCAAATAACTTTGTCTTTCTGTTAGGTAGCTAACACATGAGTGACAAAAGAATAGGGGCCCAGCCTAGACACTGCCCAAAGTACACCCCAATGGTAGTAGAATTCTGGGTATGTACATGTGCACTACGCAAAGTTATATAGCAGCCAGATGTCAATCAAAATGACCTCACTTGCCAATCACCTAGGAATGCATTTGGAACCACTCCATCGCGGCCCAAATATAAGGCAGACAGTCCCACTTCTGAGCCCTTTTTTGCCCTTCTGGGTTCTCTCTCTTTTTGGTGGTCTTTTGTAGCCTTTTTGCCCTTTTGTGGCCATTTTGGCCCCTTTATGTTGGTTACAGCGCTGGGACCATGTGCCTCCTTGGGGCATACTTTATCTTTCTCCGTGTGCTTCTTTGGGGCATTCTTTGTCTTTCTAAGATATATTTTAGTAAAACTATTAAATCTCAATGACCTATGATTCTTCAATGCTGTCATTCGAGGAAGAACCGAGGAAAAATGCTAACTACACGTCTGTGTCGTCGTTATCCCTCTCCCTCCCACCTGCTCTTGTGGTGACATCGAACTCCAATGGGTCCCAGTGGTGACATTTGTATTTCAAGGTAACAGTTGTTACAAGTTTCTTATATCCTTTCAGAAGTATTCTATTTACATGTAAGTATTATATATATTTATCACTACATGGTTTTTGTCATTAAAGATAATAAATTATATAAAATAGCATGATGCAATACAATATAGTAAATTTTATATTACAGATGTTCATTTCCTTCCCCTTCCTTTCAGGAAGAGAGAGTTTCTTAAGGGATCATACAGTCAGAAAATTACCCTAGGATTTTTCATTTTATAGTTTAAGATACCATTATTTTCAGATTACAGATGTTCCTCATATTCACATGTAAGCAGAAAGTAATATCTCACATCAGGTAATGACTTATTTCCTATTATTTTAGGTTATTCTGTATCATGATGTTTTATTTTATTGGCACAGTGGTACTAAACCAGGGGTGATTTCTGTACCTAGGCATTTGGTAATATTTGGAGACATTTTTTGTTGGAACAACTAGAGGACGCTACTAGCATTTTCTGGATAGAAGCCAGGAATGCTGCCAAACATTCTGCAGTGCTCCACTACAAAGAATCATCTGGCCCAAAGACCAGAAGTGCGGATATTGAAAACCCTGCTTTAGCATAAATAATAATGAACTGAATATAAGTCATGGCCTCTCTCATCCTTTCTGTAATTACAGTCTATGTTGACTGTTCATTTTTTGATTTTATAGTTTTAAATCTAATGGGATTCTAGATTAGGTGTTATTTAATGTGCAACAGATGTGTACATCTATTCTCTTTCTCGGATTCTAATCTTAGAGTATTTAAAGTCATTTTATCATGTAATGTTGGCATTTGCATTGCATGTTTTCACCTTAATTAAAAACATACTAAAGGCAGCAGCAGATCTGTTTTTCTTAAACTAAAATGATAAAATGATTCTTAACTGTTCAGTGTATTTTGCCGCTTTGAAGTTTGACCCGACCATATTCCATAGCCCAGTGAGGCTGAAATTATATAGCCATCTGCCAGCTGGTAAGGTAACAGCTGTCTAGGATGTTTAAGAGTGTTATTTTGCTGGATTAGATGCAAACAAGGTTTATGTGTAAATTTCATCTTTATTGGACCTCCAGGTTCTTTAGGGCTGTTAGTGTAATTTTTCATTGGAAATTATCAGATTTAGATGGTGATGGTGGTTCCTGGTGGAAGTGAAATCATGAATAGTAGGTGATGTGAACGTCTCTGGATTGAGTGATAAAGTTTCAAGAAGATGAGAATTTCAGGGAGAAGATGAGAGAACAGATAGAAGTAGAGACTATTGATGCCATATTGTAATAGTTGAATTAACTTTTGCTTTTAGAAACATACTGCTAAAACTACAAGGTCACACAACTAGTAACTGTAGGGTTGAGACTTAAATCTATACAATCTGGCTCCAAATCCTAGGCTCTTAACCGTAACACTGAACTGCCTCTCAGTTACCATCCCCTCTCTCACCTCCCACAACCCTCCCCACCCACCCTTCATTTACAAGTGGAGGAACTGGTTAGAAAATGGAGAGAGAAAAAACAGTGAATTCATTTTGGAAAATTCTGAGTGTGAGATGATTGTGAATTACCAAGTTAAAATGCCGGAACAGTTATTTGATATACAAATCCAGAGCTCAGGAAAAAGGTTTAAGTTTGAAATTTTTAAGTCATTAGTGAACAGCTGGTATTTATGTGATGCTAGAGAGTTGTTCAAGGAGTAGAGTGTAAAGTGAATAGAAAAGAGTTCAGAATAGAACCCTGAAAAACACCAACATTTAGGAAGCCCATAGAGGTGGTGCAGGGGCTTAGAAAATAGACTAAAAGGTGACCAGAGAGATAAGAAAATCAAGATTTAAAATTCAGGTTTAAAGCCGAGGAGGAATGTATGGTTATTAATGCCAAATGTCTTAGGAGCAATGAATGGAAATTAGGCCTAAAAAATATCTGTTAAATTGAATTAGAAAGTCTCTCTTTTATAATGTTCTGTTGGAGCACAATTTCCTTACATTAAAGATGGTAGATAAGATTCTACTTAGTCATTCTTAAGATATTAATTCAGGAACATTTTAGAAAATAGGGTCATTTTTCCTTTTTCATTCTGGTTACTGTTTTATAAAGGGCATTAATATGTTAGGGTTAGGAATAGTGATCACTGCATACATTAGTATACAATCTTATGTAGTAATCCTGCTGGGTAAAGGGTCATATAAACGTCTAGCTACATATGGAATTAAACTTGTGGCCAACCATTTTAGTAGATAAATTGTTGTTATTGTGGGTTGAATTGTGTCCTCCAAAAAGGCATGCTGAAATCCTAACATCCAGTGCCTATGAATGTGTATGACCTTATTTAGAAATAGGGTCTTTGCTAGGATAATCAAGTTAAGATGAGAGCATATTGAATTGGAGTAGGCCTTAATCTAATATGACTGGCATCTTTATAAAAAAAGGTGAAGACAGAGACACATGGGGGAATGCAATGTGTCCACAGAGGCAGAGGTTGGCAGAGGTTGGAGTGATGTCATCTACAAGCCAAGGAACACCTAAAGATTGATGGCTAGAAGTTAAAGAGCTAAGGCAGGATTCTCCCCCACAGATTTCAAAGGGAGCATGGTCCTGCTGACACCTTGATTTTTGACTCCTAGCCTCCAGAACTGTGAGACAATAAATTTCTATTGTTTTTAGTCACTCAGTTTATAGTAATTTGTTATGCTAGCCCTAAGAAATTAATATAGTCATCTACATCATTATCTTTAATGACAATGGTGAAATTCAGTAGGATTGAAGGTAACTCTGAATTATTAAAAATTTAGTCTTTTGAATAAAGTTGCTGGAAGCTCTTGCCAAAATCCAGTAATGTTCCGGGCTCACCTAAATTCCTCACAAGAGAGACTGGTCATTTCAATAACTATGACATTATAAGTCAGACAGATTGCCTCTCACCTTGTGCATCTAGTAGTAGTCTGGATTATGAACAATACTTTCATATTTTAGATTAACTCTCTGTAGCCTGAATTGATGCTTCTTTTTTTTATGTTTCTTAGTGAATTTTGTTGCTATTATATGCTCTACTTAATAAATGTTCTTTGGGGAAGTTGCAGTGGTTTTTAACTGCATTAAAGTTATAGTTCTTTTCCTTGAGGAAATGATGTAGTTGCTAGATAGCAGATGGCTTTGTTAGATGACGAAGAGATATTCATCAGGTTTCTTTACAGTGTCTGCCATGCCTCCAGAATTTATCTCTTAAGATGAAAGCTATAGACATTTTCCATCAAAAAATGCATATATTCACCTGTACAAAATTTTAAAGCCTTTACGTTTAAAACCCCTGGAACAGAGATTAATTCAAACTCAGTTCATAAAGAGGCAGTGTCTAATTATAGCAGTTGTGGTAGAGCAGAAGATACTTCTTGAAGGAAATGGCAAAGATGCTCTTATGGTAACATTCTCCTGATTGGGACCATGACTTAGATCCTAAAGTTTTCTACTTTAGGGTCTGGGCCTACCCTAAATTAGCATCTTGGCATTTTCAATTGTTGATGTTAATATTTTTTTACCATTAGAATAAATCATTTAATTCTTAGGAAAAGTAATATAGAAACAGAGATAACATGTTACAAATAGGGAGAAAAAATACTATGAAAGAAATGATAAGTGAACTTGTGTTTCTCAAACTGATAACTAGTTGCATTCATTTTCAGGAATATTTGTAGACATGGCTACGCAGAGTTCATAGTTATGATCATAGCAGATGTGTACAAAATAGTTGAAAGAAATATATTTATTAGAAAATAAATATCTACGCATCTATCCTCCA
>NW_006442484.1:64858432-64910932 GCF_000325575.1 Pteropus alecto
GGAAGATTGCCTTCCATACCTTCATCTGCCCCACTAAGTTCTTTAATAATGAGCACAGGGTTGGGAGTCAACTTTAATTTGATAAAAAATACAGCCACCTGACAAAGGAGGGTAAGTGCAAAAAATCAGTTACACTTAACCTAGCCAGTAGGTTTAGAGCAGTGTGAATCCATGATTACTACTGTGTTTCCATTATAATTTATACTGAGCTCTACTTCCATTGTGGTTTGGGAGAGTTTTGTCGCCTGAGCTGAGTTATCTGTAGGCGGTGACTAGCATTAAAAAATAAAGCTATCTTGGAAGCTAAGCAGGGTCAGGCCTGCTTAGTACTTGGATGGGAGACCACCTAGGAAGACCAGGTGCTGTAGGAGTAAAAAATAAAAAGAAATAAGAGATTGTAAGCCGACAAGGTCCTTGCAATCTGTGAGGTCAACCAAGGGTTATTTAGCCTAAAAAAATAAAAAAATAAAAATAAAGCTCAATAAAACAAACAAAATATCAGTGTATTGCACATAGTAAGATCAAGTATTTTTTCATGAAGTTTTTGTTTCACTTACATGTTTTCATATGTGTGTTCTAGGTTATGACTCAAAAAGCATTTCTTACACTGTTGTAAGTTAACTATAAAATGGCACACCATTGGTAATAGTGATAATAAATTGGCCATTTTCATGAAAAATCTATTTCATCTTGATAAAGAAATCTCATTCGTGTCTTGGCCTTGTGATTTGCAACAGTGCATGGCCTATCTTTTGAATTAGCAAGCTCCTGAAAACATTTAAGTAGATCATCTATTAGAGATGTTTCATGTAGGATGAATTCTTGCTTTTTAGATTTCTTTGGTTCTAAGTAATATTTTGTAATTCTAACTTATGGTCCAATTCCTAGAAAATGATGTATTTTTTATACAGTTTCTTTGTACTAAAAATAACCTCAGCCTGAACTGGCTTTGTTGAACTTGGCAGTTTTGTAAGAAACATGACTGTAGAATTCTTTTTTTTCCCCTCTTTGTAGGAGTTCTTTATATATTAGATATATGATTTGCAAATATTTTCTCCCATTCTATTCCTCTTATGCCTTTTCTCTCTTGATGGTTTCTTTTGCTGGGCAAAAGTTTTAAAGTTAGATGTAGTTCCATTTGTCTTTATTTTCTTTTGTTGCCTGTTTCTTTGTATCATATATATGTATGAAATCATTGACAGATCCAGTGTCATGAAACTTTTCCTCTGTGTTTTCTTCTAGGAGTTTTATAGTTTCGGGTCTTATGGTTAGTCTTTAATCCATGTTGAGTTAATTTTTTGTAATTTTGATATAAGATAAGGAAGGGCCCACCTTCTTTCTTTTGCATTTGGATAATCAGTTATCCCAGCACCATTTATTGAGGGACTGCTCTTTCCCCATTTGGTAAGTCTTGGCAAGACTTGCTGAAGATCATTTGACCATATATATGACAGTTTATTTATGAGCTGTCTGTTTTTTTCTGTTGGTCTGTATATCTGTCTTTGTGCCAGTACCATACTGTTTCGATTACTGTAGCTTTGCTATGTTTTGTAATCAGGAAGTTTGAGGCTTTTAGTTGTATTTTTCTTTCTCAAGATTGTTTTGGCTATTCAGAGTCCTTTAAAAGTCCATTTCAGTACTTTGTTGTTGTTTTTTTTAAATTATCCAAAAATCTGTTGTATGGGTATATCACATTTTATTTATCCATTCATCAGTTGATAATGGATAAAGTTTTTTTTTTCTTATGACTAATGCTGCTTTGACCATTTGTGTACAAGTTTTTATGTGGGTATATGTTTTTTCAATTTTCTTGAGTACATAACTGGGGGAGTAATTGCTGGGTTATAGCAATTGTTATGAATAATTACAAAAGGTTAAACATAGAGTTATAACCTTTTTGAGTATCTACCAGACTGTTTGTCAAAGTGTTTGCATTATTTATGTCACCACAAGCAATATATGAATGTTTCAATTTCTCTATATCCTCTCCAACACTTTTTATTGTTTTCCATTTTTATTATAGTCATCTCAGTGGGTACTATTGTAATTTCCTGGATGTATCACATAAAAAGATTTTTCAAGATTGGCGCAAGAAAGAATATGACTTTGTGTTTACTTGTATTTCCAAACAGGAGGTATTTCTACTGTTGGTAGATATATTGCCTTGTAATACCCTTAGATCAGGTTTTTGTTGCCATTGCTGTTGTTGTTGTTTTAACCTGGGCTCTGATGACATCTTGTGCCAGATATTTTTGTGTGTGTGTGGGAAGTATCCGTACATTGTAAAATTTTTAGCAGCATCCCTGGCCCCTCTATCCACAGATACCAGTCACACCACTTACAGTTGTGATAACTAAATTGCCTCCCAATATTGCCAAATGTCCTTTGGGGGATAAAATTGCCCCTGATTGAGAACTTTATTGCATTAGAGAAAGAAGTATATTTTTATTCTCTGTACATATACTTTCTTGTCAGTCTAGAGTTTTGCTTTTTTATTCACAATAATATTTAACTTTTCTCAGCAAAATTTTAATATTTCAAATAGGAAAATGGGTTACTGCCTTAAAATCTTGCTAAATAATTCTCAAGAAAGTTATTCTTCAGTAAATTTGAACTTAGATTCTTAGAGTACAGACAACTTGTCTTCATTATATATTTTTTTAAAAGTTTACTTTCGAAATAAAGATTTGGGGCACATATGCTTGAATAAATTTTTAGAATTATATAATCCTAGATGTTGTGTTAGACACAACCTTTAAGAAAGTTTAACTTTAATTTTTATTTTTAGAATGAAACCTATGTATTTTGCTTCAAGTAACTTTGTAACCTCCAGAGATAGGTGACAGAAAAAGGACCAGAAGACCCATGGTGTTGCTTTTTTTGGAGGCAGATTGGCTCATTGGTTTGTTTTTCATGGTGAAGTTACATTTATTTAATATATGGGAATGGAAAAATTAGTTTTTGGGTAAAAGTTAATTTATAGTCTCACTTCATATCATAAAGACAAATAAGTAACAGATGGATCATAGTGATAAACAGTAAAATAGTTTTTAAAAGTCAGGCAATGAGGAAATAGAATAAAATAGAAGCCAACATTTTAGGGTGTAAAAATACTCTGTATGATAGTATAATGACAGGTACATATTATTATGTATCTGTCCAAAAGTAAACTCTAAGGTAACTGTAGACTTTAGGTGCTTATGAAGTGTCAGTGGAGATTCATTCATTGTGACAAATGTACCACTCTGCTGAGAATGTTGATAATGAGGGAGGCTATACATGTGTGGGGACAGAGGGTATATGGGGGAATCCCTTTACTTTCCCCTTAGTTTTGTTGTCTAAAACTTCTCTAAAAAATAAAGTCTTTATAAAAGAGGGGGGCTAATAAAATTTTTTTAAAAGGTGGCTACATCAAATCTCTGGAAGGAAAAAGCCTTTATGAATTTAGCGTGTTGGGAAAATAAGCTGGAAAGAAAACCTTGATAGATTGACAATATACAAGTTGGGCCTTTTGCTTTTTAACGAAACAAAACTTCGGTGTTCTGTTGTATCATTAGGAAGATCTGTTGTTTTGATTTACAGTTCAGTGTTTTCCCCATTACACCATGTTTTATTGTTCATATACACATATATAGAATTGTACAATGTGTAGTCTTTTATGTTTGATTTATTTCATTAGCATGCTTTTTAGATTTACCCATGTTGCATTATCTATAGTTCATGTCTTTTGTTGCTGAGTAGTAATCTTTAGGCTATTATAAATTACACTGCTATGAATTAATAGTTTGTATATTGGTCTTTGTGTGAACATGTGTTTTCATGGAGTACATAGGAGGGAAATTGCTGAGTAGCATGGTTAGTATATGTTTACTTTTATAAGAAACTGCTCAACTTTCCCAAAGTGGCTATACTGTTTTTTATTTTTGCGAGCATTGTAATGAATTGCAGTTGTTCCACTTGCTTTCCTGGGTTGCTTTTTTGTGTTTATGTTTACATGTGTAGTTATATCATGATTTTTGAAGACTTCAGTTAGTGTGTTCTCTATGCGAGACTCATTTAGGTAAAAATGTTTTTGTGGAAGTTGCCAGTGTTTTTTAAAGCACTAGAAATGTGATAAATATAACTATAGATCAAACAATCTATTTTTTTATTTGCCCTTTTTACTCCTAGAATTCTCCATTTAGAATTATATCTTATTTTTTTAATATTAAAAAAAAAGCCAAATAACTTTCTTAGTGAATTTGACGTATTTAAAAGTAAATATGTGACATCTTTGCTACGTTCTATCACCAAATACTTCAAGACAGTATCTCAACCCTTTTTTGTTAAATATCCTTAAGGTACACAAACATAATTTATATAAGGAGTTTTAAACTTGAAGATTAATCTACTAGTGAGAGAATCCTATATAATTAAATGTACACAATAGTTTTTAATTTCTAGAATTTAATTTCTAGAATTTTACATTTCTGTTTTTTGCTAGTTGATTGTCTATAAACTATAACAATGGGTCTATTAGGCCCTCTCTTTTGATATCATTTTAGTTTAATATAATATTGTCAACAAAAAACTAGAAGACCTTTCTGTGAGGCAAAAGAGAGTTTTATTCAAGTATGGCTTGCAAATCAGGGAGATATATCCTTTGGCATAAACTGAAACTGTGTTTTACCGCAGGGGAGTTAGGGCAGGGTTTTTAAAGGCAAAAGTTGCAAGAAGCTGACTCTTAAGGGAATTAGTTGGTAAGGGAAGAATAATTATAAGTGTATACATTACACATTTTCTGATTGTTTGGGGATAACAGGATTTCCCTGTCTCACAGCTAAGTTAGTATAGCCCTATCAGCGGGTGGTGTTACAAGATGTGGCAAAAATTTTAGTTCCTAAAGGCCTCCGGAAAATGATGTGGTCAAGATCTCAGCTCCCTTAAATCTTGCAAAAAATTGTTTTTGTTATTAAACTTGCGGTATAGAGAGTGCTATTTGTTATGTAGACATAATCAGAGTCCAAACTGCAAAGAAGTCTGAATATATAATGTTATGTTATTAAAGTCCACAGAGGCATGAGACATGCAAGGCATTTCCTCTGGCATGGCAGCTCTGGCTCTATTTTGAAGTGGCTCCATTTATATTATTGTTTATAAGAGTATATAAACAATACCAATCATAACCCCACCACATTTGGGAATATATCCTTCTAGACCTTTTATACACACACACACACACACACACACACACACACACACACACACACACACACACAAATTTACACAAATAGAATTATGCCAGTGTTTAATATGGTGTTTTTCCATTTGAAAACAAATTGTAGTTCTTGTTCCCCATGTCAGCACATCAAATCTAAGCAGTTTTTCATGGCTGCATAGTATTTTATTTTTGGATATACTATGATTTTGATAAATTAGTGTTTATCAGTAATGAGCTGATTATTTCCAATTTTTGCTATTATAAACGATGCTCCAATAAGTACACTTACACATATTTACATATTTGTTATTTATTTCCTTAGTGTAAAATTTTGAGAGGCAAGTTGGGGCCTTAAGAGCATCCATATTTAAAATTTTTATATGAAACACTAAGTTGCTCTCCAAGAAACTGTGGCAAATTATGTAGATTAAGACTATTTGGGGGATATTCAAAATTTACTCTTCTTATAAAAGTAGCTACTGAGAATGACTACTGATTGCAACATGAGAGAAAAATGGAGACATCCAAAGCCTTCCTATGAAATTCTTGTATATTTATTTGTTTAAAGTTGTCGAGACCAGGGAAACTTTTTCCTGAGAGAGTGAGGCAAAATGAGGTATATATGTCATTTTCGACAAAGGAGAAAAGGAGGGAAGGTGTCTGGGATTTCAAAGGGGAAGTAGGCAATTCACAGGTAGATGAAAAAGTGGCAAACAAATTCTTGCTAGGCAACTCAGAAATAATAAGATAAAGGGAAATCTATTGAATGGATATTTGCATGTAACCTTCCTGTGTACTATATTTAATTCATATATGCTAAAGTGAATATGCTAAGGTGACTATGCTAAAGTTCCTTTCCTGAAGCAGATTTTTCTATCTGAATCTCTTTAAGGAGAGAGGGAGATGAAAAACTCTTTGAGTTAGTTGAGGTTTAATTGTTTTCAGGTCAAAATAATCTGCATGCTGTGGGAGGCTCGCTCCAACCCCCATATAGTTTTATAACTTGTCTCTTTCTATAACTAGACTATAAGAACTCTGAGACTCGGGGCATGGTCTAATATGTTGTGTATATAAACTATATTATTCCTACAATATTTCCAGATTTAGAACAGTGCTTTTTATATAAAAGGCATTTACTAAATATTTGACTGACACCTTAGTGACTGTAGCAGGCTCCAGAATATAAAGCCTCTTGGAGGCTTAGGTCTGGTTTATCTGCTTTTCTGTGGTTTACTGTTGCTCTGAATTAGGGGAGAGCAGTGTATCTCATTGCTGTTTGGCAGAGCTTGGATTACCTGACATATTTTGTCTGCTCAGAGTTGTTGAGTGTGTGTGTTTGTGTGTTTTAATCAGCTTTTGGTTACCTTTCTCTTTAGGCATCCATGCAGATAGATTTAACATAGCAGGCTTGCTATGCTTAGAAAGATCTGCTTACAAGATTGGTCTTTGGCTGGCATCTGAAAATTTGGATTTTGGAAGTGTTTCTACCATTTTATAACTGATAAGAGTTGTTTACTGTGCCTAAAGTGTTTGAATAAACAATATTGTTTATGTTAAGCACCTCTGTTTCTTCTGAGAGTCTGGAATTTCGATATGTGCTAGGTAGAGGATGCCTATGTGACCAGCCCCCAATAAAAACTTTGGACACTGAGTCTCTAATGAACTTCCTTGGTTAGATAACATTTCACAGATGCCACAATTTAGTGCGGGAGGAATCAAGTGCATCCTATATGGCTCCATGGAGAGAAGAATCTTGGGAGCTTATACTTGATTTCCTCTGGACATAGCCTCATATGGCTTTCCCTTTGCTGATTTTGGTTTGTATTATTTTGCTGTAATAAATTATAGCTGTGAGCATAATGATGTACTGAGTCCTGTAGGTTATCCCAGTGAATCACCAAACCCTAGGGTGGTTTCAGGGACTCCTGACATAGCATCGTCTTCAGAAACATCCTATAGAGGCTCCCAGTGAAGATTGTATAATCTTTCCACTCTGTTCTCATTTTGACATTATGGCAATGTTCAGCAAAATAACAGTTTAATCTGTTGTGATCTGAATGTAGAAATATATAAATTAAGCGATAATTATTTCATTTTTGAAAGGATTGGAAAAATAAGAAACTTTCTTACATGATTTATTATAATTAAACTTAGAAATTTGAGTTTATACCAAATTTTGTAGGGACATTTCTATTAGGTTAAGTATTTTCTCCTTTGTAAATTTCATAATAGAATTGTAGTGATACTCTGAAATCACAATTGTGTTTGTCCTGAGAAATTTGGTTCTAGGAAAAGGATACTGTTGCTTCAGTTGCTCAGTTATTTGCCCCATTACTGCAAGGTTCCTGTGTTGTTTATTTTAGATAGTTCATTTTGACACTTAGATAAACAGAAGCCAAACACACAAGCATACTCAGAATTAGTCCCTGAACTTCGTTCTAGGGTAAAGATAAGGCAGTTAGACTTTTCCAGTACAGATAAATATATTACAGCTACTGAAAAATGGGTGTTATGTGACTCCTGGGTTGTTTAGCTAGACAGTGAAGATCTTAAAAAAATTCCTGCCAACAAAACTAAACAGAAAATTTATATTCATTCATAGAACCTACTTTTAAGAGATTATAGATTAGGCACAAGATTCTGTGACTCACTAAAATATATTTATATATTTATATATCATTTGTTCACAACATACATGAAAAATTCCGTTGAACTATGTTGTCCCGTTCTTGGTCAGCATTATACTATGTTTTTGCCTTTTTAAAAGTGGGCTTAGTTGAGGTATATACTGCATGTTTTTAAACTGTACAATTTGATGAATTTTTATAAATGATAATACTTGTGAAAACCCCCCACCATAGTCAGCATACAAAACATTTTCATCATCCCTTAAAGATTCCTTGTACCACTTTGTAGTCTGTTTTCCCTTTGCCCCTAGCACCAAGCAACCACTGATCTGCTTTAGAATACTTTGTATTTTTCTAGGATTTTATAGAAATGGAATTATGTGTATCTTACACTCAGCACAGTGATATTGAGATTTATCCATATTGTTGCATGTAGCAGTAGTTTTTTCCTTTTACTGCTCACTAGTATTATATGGATATATTACATTTTGTTGATGCGGTTACCAGTTTATTGACACTTTGATTGTTTCTACTTTGAAGCAATTGTAAATAAAGCTACTATTAGTTTTTGTGTGGACATAGTGTTTCATTTTGCTGATGTGCCCTTTTTTCATTAATTTCTAGTCCTTGACCAAAATTAGGGGATGATAACACATCAATCATTCACTTACACAATAAACATATATTGAATGCCAGGTATAATGCTGTATGCTGAAGACACGGTGGTGATCGAAGATCCATCTCATGCTCTCATAGAGCTTACAATTTGGTGAATAAGCGCAGGCACATCGTAATTAATTAGAAGTGTAGAAATTGTGCGAAGTATAAAATGCTATGAAACACATGATAGGGGTTCCTCTCCCACTTATCTGGGGTGATTAGGTTAAGATTCTTTAAAGAAGAAATATTAAGATGAATAGGAGTTAAATAAATAAGGTATTCTGGGTAAAGGGAAGAGAATGCATGAAAATCCTCAGGTGAGAAAAAATGATACTCGGGCTGCTGTCTGCATGAAGCTAGAGAGA
Organism: Pteropus alecto; assembly: GCF_000325575.1. Taxonomy (NCBI): domain Eukaryota; kingdom Metazoa; phylum Chordata; class Mammalia; order Chiroptera; family Pteropodidae; genus Pteropus; species Pteropus alecto. The sequence goes on from NW_006442484.1 coordinate 64,867,285, forward strand.
TTTGCAGTTGCTAGATTATGCAGGTCTTTATACACCATCTTAATGATTTTGGAAATGAAAATCAAACAAGGAAGTGACATAGTCAAATTGTGGATCTCAGTTTAGTTTAAACCATGGTCAGTTTTTTTTGAGTAAGTACTTTATAGTCTCTTCATTTCCAGATATTTTTTTTAATTTTATTTTTTAAATTAATTTTATTTATTTTTTATGGTGACATTGGTTAACGAAATTCAATAAGTTTTGGCTGTACACTTTAACAGTAAGGCATATATATATTTACACTGTGTGACTCCTCCTTACCCCCTACCCATGTCCAGGAGTCTCTGTTTGTTTGTCCTGTTCATTTGTTGCTTTTAGGTTTATATCCCACATATAAATGATACCATGTGGTTTTCAACTTTTTCTGTCTGACTTATTTTGCTTAGCATGATTATCTCGAGGTCCATCCATGTTGTCTCAAATGACAGTGTTTCATCTCTTCTTATGCATTTCCAGATATTCTACTTGCCATCTTTAATTTTGTTAATTACATTAGTCCCCTGCCCACCCCTCCCCCCCAGTTTCGCTTTCTGTGGTGTCAGTTACCTGCAGTTAACTGCAGTTTGAAAATATTAAATGAGTGCTTACTTAGGCAGCACATATACTAACAACAACAACAACAAAATATTAAATAGAAAATTCTAGAAATAAAAATTCATAAGTTCTAAATTGCATGCCATTCTGAGTAGTGTGATGAAAATAATTAGAAATTCAAAAGAAAAAGAATTAAAATAAAACTCTAAATTTTTCTGATAACTTGACCAAATGTCTAATTGGCAGGCATTCTGGAATCACACAAATATGGGTTTGAATCTTTACCTTGATAGTTAACAGCTCGATGACTTGAGATAAATTTCTTAACCGTGTGTATGACTTAGTATCCTTCTTTGTAAAAATTGAAACAATAATGCCCATTTCATAGATTATTGGGAGGGATCGCCAAGAAACCATATAATTTCCACTTAACAGTTAAATGTATAATGTTTTCCTTTCTTAAGATAACAAATGTTTGCTATAAGCAGGTTAGCTTGTTTTTGAAGTTAAAAATTTTGACCAAAGCTACAAGATTTCTGCTTACCAAGATATGTATTTTGAAATGCAGTGTAGAAGTACCCTCAACTTTGAATTAATTTTGACATTCTAGAGTTTTTAATTGGCTAGATTTTTTTTTTTTTTTTTTGGAAGCTCGCCTTGTCAACCTTCAGGAAGTAATAAATTGAAGGGGATAGACTGTTCCTGTCAATCCTGGCTAGAGAGGCAGATGAGGGGATATGGCAGTTCTTTTGACATAGGAAATAAAGCATTGTAGTACATTTTAATGGCTTATTCAGGGCAGAATTGGTTGAACATAAGCTAGAGCCTGGCATTCATCTTGGTTTGGTTCTCAACTTTTGACATATCAACAGAGGTTTTAAAGTTTGGGATAAATGCTCTATGACTTTGACTTCCTTTATAGCCATTGCCTCAGAAATATATTTGATACGCTGCAAGTATTAGATATGAGCCAGCTAGATTTAGGAACTTATTTCATTAGAGTTGAAGAGAACACACACACACACACGAAATCCTTTTTAATTTGACATAAATAAATGACATAGATATAAACAGAAAGCTCCTAAGCAGAGTCATGTGTTTCATCCATTAGATTTATTTTGTGGACATGACTTTTGAAGAGTGAAAGTGAATCTAGTTTACATTAAAAAGAAGGATGTTTTATGGGGAATGTTTCCACACATGCTCCAGGTTTTACTTTTTTGATACCTAGAGCTTGTATAGTGGAAATAAATATTTGTATGACTACATCTCTGAGGAAATTGGCATGATGAATATTTCTGGTTTTAAGAAAAAGGTTGATGTGAGGAAAAGATAAATAGAATGTGAGAAAGATAAAGTATATGGTTGGATGTTTTGGTCTCTTATCTACCATTGATCATTACACAATTGAAGATGTTTAAAATGCATATAATTCAGTAGTTAGTAAACAAAACAAGCACTCAGTATTGATGGCATTTTTCTTTTCTCTATTCATAAACTATGGGAAAAGTAATAAAAAATATCTAAAAGATAGTCTGAATTTTCCTCTTATGAATTATTGGTAACCAATTCTTTGATGTTCTAGGAAATAAATATTCCCCCATCAGTACATTAGAACATGTGGTATAGCCAACAAGAACCCTCACCTTCCTTATACATCCCTGAGAGTTATCCTTATCTGTTACTTTGCGTCTAATTTTTCTTCAGAGATTTCTTTTTGAAATAACTTATTGCATTTCTCAGAGTCTCCCCTTTTTTATTTATTTTTATTTTATTTATTTTATTTTATTTTATTTATTTTATTTTATTTTTTATTTTTTTAGAAGTCTTCCCCTTTTTAAAATTAATAAACTTATTCTTTTTTAGAGAAGTCTTAGGTTCACAGCAAAATGAAGTGGAAAGTCAATGAGATACCATCTCACACCTGTTAGAATGGCTATCATCAACAGGACAAGTAGTAACAAGTATCGGAGAGAATGTGGAGAAAAAGGAACCCTCATACACTGCTGGTGGGACTGCAAATTGGTACAACTACTATGGAAAACAGAATGAAGGTTCCTCAAAAAACTAAGAATTGATCTACCATATGATCTAGCAATCCCACTACTGGGTATTTACCCAAAAGACTTGAAAACATTTACCCAAAAATTTATATGCATACCAATGTTCGTAGCAGCATTATTCACAGCAGCCAGGACATGGAAGCAGCTCACGTCCTGCGCCACTGTAATACATTTGTGATGATCGATGAACCTACATAAACACATCATCATCACCCAAAGTCCACAGTTTACTCTTGGGTTTACTCTTGGTGTTGTACATTCTGTGGACACATGTATACTGATGTGTACCCACCATTGTAATATCATACAGAATAGTTTCACTGCCCTAAAAATCCTCTGTGCTCTACCTTTCATCCTTCCTTCCCCAGAACCCCTGGCAACCACTGATCTTTTTACCATCTTCATAGTCTTGCCTTTTCCAGGATGCAATATAGTTAGAATCGTATGGTATGTCGTCTTTCCAGATTGGCTTCTTTCACTTAGTAATATGCCTTCAAGTTTCCTTCATGTCTTTTTATGGCTTGAAGCTCATTTCCTTTTTTAGCACTAATATTCTAAACGACAGTTTTATGTTATCCTTCCCAATCTGTATGCTTTTTATTTTATTTTTTTGTCTTATTGCATTAGTTAGGAATTCCATATAACGTTGCAAAGGAGTGGTGAGAGAGGACATCCTTGTCCTGATCATCCTGATCTTGTGGGAGAGGTTCGATTTTCTTACTGTTAAGAATGATGTTAGCTGTAGGTTTTTTTGTAGATATGCTTTATCTAGTTGAAGAAGTCTTCTGGTATTCCTAGTTTATTGAACGGTTTTAATCACTAATTGTGTTATATTTTCTCAAATGCCTTTTCTGCATCTATTAACATGATGTGATTTTTATTCTCTAGAAGCCTATGGATGGGATGGATTACATTAATTGATTTTTGAATATTGAACCAGCCTTGCATACCTGGGATAAATCCCACTTCGTTCTGGTGTATAATTCTTCTTATACATTGTTATACTTGATTTGCCAATATTTTGTTGAGAAATTTTACAACTATGTTCATGAGAGGTATTAATCTGTCTTGTGATGTCATTTGATTTTGGCATTTAGGTAATGCCAGCCTTTTAGAATGAATTGGAAATATTCCCTCTACTTCTATCTTCTGAAAAAATTGTAGAGAACTGGTATAATTTCTGCCTTGAATGTTTGATATAATTCACCAGTGAACCCATCTGGGCCGAGCACTTTTTGGAAGGTTATTAATTATTCATTCAATTTCATTCAATAAAATAAATAAAATAAAATAGATATAGACCTATTCAGATTGTCTGTTCCTTCTTGCATTTTAGCAGATTGTGTCTGAGGGATTGGGTCCATTTCATTTAAAATGTTTTTCACAATATTTCTTTATTCTTTTGATGTCCAAGGGATCTGTAGTAATGCTCCTTCTTTCTTTTTTCTTTTTCTTTTTGGTCACTTATTATTTTTTTATTATGGTGACATTGCTTTATGAAATCCAATGTTTCAAGTGTACAATTCACCAGTAAGTCATATTTATATCGCATTGTATGTTCACCGCCCATAGTAAAGAGTTCTTTCTGTCACCACATATTTGACTCCTTTTACCCCATCTACTTTCTCCCTCCCCGCTCCCCCACCTTCTAGTAACCACTGGTCTATTGTCCATATCCATGAGTCTCTGTTTGTCATGTTTGTTTATTGCTTTTAGATTTATATCCTATGTATAAGTGATATCATATGGTTTTCAACTTTTTCTGTCTGGCTTATTTCTTGTGTCTTAAGGCTTATCAATTTTATTGATCTTTTCAAAGAACCACCTTTTGATTTTGTTGATTTTTTTTTTCTTTTGATTTCCTGTTTTCAATTTCATTGATTTCTGCTCTAATTTTTATTACTTCTTTTCTTCTGCTTAGGTTGGTTTTAATTTACCCTTTTTCTAGTTTCCTAAGATGGAGAAGTCTTTTTTAAAATTATATATATGTACATATGAAATTATACATTAATCCATTAATACACATTTAATAATTGTTTGCACCTAATTATTTTAAAATTTACATAAATAAAATTTACTCCTTTCGATGTATAGTCCTATGAGTTTCGGCGAATGCATAGTCATGTAACTACCACCCAAACAAGATACAAAGCAGTTCTAACCCCTAAACTCCTTTTTAGTACCATTTGATAATAAACTTCTCCCTCTCACCCTCACTAAATCTCTGGCAACCACTGATCTATACCTTTTCGGAATGTCACATAACAAATCATATAGTATATAGCTTTTTGAGTCTGGCTTCTTTCATTATCATAATGTAATTGAAATTCATTCATGTTATTTCTTAGGTCAGTAGTTTATTGCTGAGTAATATTTATCCATTCTTAAGTTGAGGGACATTTAGATTATAAATAATTTTGGACAGCTACAAATAAAGCCACTAAAAGCATTCACATAATACTTTTTGTATGAACATAGATTTTCATTACATTTAAGTTAATACCTAGGAGTGGGATTACTAGGTTAAATGGTAAATGTATGTTTAACTTACAAGAAACTATGCTGTTTTCTATAGTGGCTGTACCATTTTGCATTTTCATGGGCAATTTTATTCCCATCTATGTCGGCACCTTGGTATTGTGAAGAGTTTTTTGTTTTGTTTTAAAATTTTAGTCATTCTAATATGTGTATAGGGCCTTGGGCATCTGGACATCAGAAGAGAATAGACTGCCTATTTGACCTTGTTACAAAGGACTAATCTTTGCTTAAGCAACAACAAAAACACCCCCAAACTATAATCTCTTTTTTGGTTAGAAGTGTGTTATTTAATTTTTAAATGTTTTGGGATTTCCCAGATAGCTTTCTTTTTTTAAAAAATTAACTTTACTGATGTAAATTGGTTAATAATATGTAAGTTTTAGTTATGCAGCGTTATAATACATTTGTATGTTCTATTGTGTGTCTAGTTTCCTTTTGTCACCATCTATTTGACCCCTTTTACTCTCTTCATCCCCTTCCCACCCTCCTTCCCCTCTGTGTCTATGAGTTTGTTTGTTCCTTTGTCACTTTTTTTGTTTTAGATCCCACATATGACTGCACAGCAAAAGAAACCATCAACAAAACAAAAAGGCAAACAACAAAATGGGAGAAAATATTTGCAAACAATACCTCTGATAAAGGGCTAATTATATATAAAGAACTCATAAAGCTCAAAAACAAAAAAGCAAACAAACAATCCAGTTAAAAACTGGGCAGAGGACCTGAACAGTTAGTTTTCCCAGTAAGACATAAAGATGGCTAATAGATATATGAAAAGATGTTCAACTTCACTAGTTATAAGGGAAATGTAAATCAAAACCACAGTGATATACCACCTCACACCTGTCAGAATGGCTATTATCAATAAAACAAGAAATAACAAGTGTTGGAGAGGAAGTGTGGAAAAGGGAACCCTTGTATACTGCTGGTAGGAATGTAAATTGGTACAGCCTCAGTGGAAAACAGTGTGGATGTTTCTCAAAAAATTAGGACTAGAGCTACCATATAACCCAACAATCCCTCTTCTAGGTATCTACCTGAAAAATTTGAAAACACATGTTTGTTAAGATATACCCCACCTATGTTTATTATAGCATTATTCCCAATAGCCAAGACTTGGAAACAATGTAAGTGTCCTTCGAGGGACAATTGGATAAAGAAGAAGTATTATATGTAATGGAATACTACTTAGCCATAAAAAGATGATGAAATATTGCCATTTGTGACAACATGGATGGATCTCATCTCAGATATTTAATGCCATAATTAGCTGATATTTATTTTGCCACATTTTATTTTGTTTACATATAAGGAATACTACATGAATGGTTCTTTAAACCAAGATTCCTAGAACAAGCCAGTTTCTCCCAGTACTAGAACTATTTGGTCAGAGGAAGTTAGGGGGTTTGAATGTTTTGTAGACTTTTGATGGACCAAGTGTTTGATGGGCACAATGTATTTTCTTTGTAGAGCACATGGTCTTAATGTCAAATTGCCTTTTGGAGACACCATACTTTATTTTTCTAGGATATTATTCTTATTTTACTTTAAATAAGTAAAGTTTCTAAAAAATTGAACATGTACACAAATGTTTATTGTAGTTTTATTTCTAATAGCCTCAAACCGAAAACAGCCTAAATGATATTCAAAGGGTGAAAAGTTAAACAGATTGTGGTACAACCATATCATGGAATACTACTCTCTGAAAAATAATGAACTAGTTATACATGTAGCAGCTTGGATGAACCTCAGGGAAATTTGCTCAGTGAAAAAAGCCAATCTTAATAAGATATATACTGCATGATTCCATTTAAATAACAGTCATGAAATAACATAATTATCAAGTTGGAGAACAGATTGTTGGTTGCTGTTGGTTAAGAATGGAGATGAGTGGGTGGTAACTATAAAGGGTTAACACAAGGGAATCTTGTGTTAGTACAGTTGAATATTTTGATTGTGATAATATGTGACAGAATTGCATAGATGTACAGTTGCACAGATGAGTGCTTGTATAACTGGTGAAGTCCTAATAAGCTCAATGGATTGTGTAAATGTCAGTTTCTTGGTTTTCATACTGTACAGTTATTGTGTGAAATATTCACATTGAGGAGAAAGGCATTGGACTTCCTTCTGTATTTCATTCAAAATACCTACGAATCTATAATTATTTCAAAGTAATTCAAGGACATTTTTTTTTGAAAAGTATAAGTAATATATGAATTTATTTTCATGATGAAAATTCAAATAATGTAAGAGTATTTGGTAAAAGAGAAAAGGGTAAATTGTGTTTTCATGAACAATAGTTGTTTTTTCTTTTCTTCCCCTCATAAAACCAAATAAGTAGTATTTTTCAATGTATGTATAATTCTGTTGCTGATTTATGTCTGTAATGACAGTTAACTGATACAGACATAATCAAACTATGCTATACATTTACACCCTATTTTCTTGATAGTGTTATAGCATGCAGTGAGAAATGTAAGACAGCTGAATAGTCCAGACACGCCGCATCTGTTCCTGGAAATTAAATGCTACATATGATTAGCAAATATTAATCCAGGAAGCATATGTAAACAGAAAATGATTACTTTATTCTCAGTAATTTGGCTACATATGTGAAGGAAAATGATATTACCTTTACATTCATGCTATTTTTATAGCTTCATTTACTGTAGAGTGGTAGAATGATGAGGTGCTTATCACCTAGATTTTGTAATCTTTGAATGGGAATATGAGATTGAATACAATCCGTGTGAAAACTGTCTTCTCTTAACATCGTTGGGAATTAGTGTTGTACAAAATGAGTTAAATAAACCCGATCTTGCTGTAGGAACAAGTGAAGTCAACCTCTGGCTTGGTTGGGGAGATGCGCATGTGAACAGATAAAATATGATGCTATACAATGTTAAAACAGATGAGTTAAGGGTTTTGGGATGCAGAGCACATCATTTAACAGTCTGCAAATCTCACTGAAGAGCAGGAAAAATGGCATTCTGGATAGTGGAACATTAAGTGTAAAGGTCAGAGAAGGCCTTGGTGTATTAGTGTGGTGGGAACCTGAAATGGAGGAGTGGGATGAATGGCAAAAGGTTGATTGGTTCCTAAAGCTGACTTTGGCAAAGAAGGCATAGGGCCTAGAACTCATAGTAATTGTGGAGGCCCATGAAATTATTTTAATTTCTTTTAAAATCAGAAAGAAAATATGAATTTTGGAGTTGAAGAAAGTGTTTTAATATCTAATATTAACATTTTGTCTTTATACAATGCAGTCGTAAAATATAATTTTCAATATTTTTTTATGGAGAAAGGGGCCCAAGAAAACGAAAGTCCTTAGGGCCCACAAAAATGATCATGCAGCCCTCTTTGGTCTTGATTTTGACGGGCCTTATATGTGAACTGAAGAGTTTGACTTTAATTCTAGGAGCATCAAGGAGCTAACAGATTTTAATAAGCATGATCAGCTTTGTCTTTTATAAAGATGCCTCTGTCAGCAGTTTGAATGAGATTATTTCTAGTTTAATGTAGTTATGTTAATCACAATTGTTTTAGTGCTTATTATAACTAAATATCACCTGTTTAAAACGAAGAGAGCAATTTTTTGAAATCCATGTCTAATCACTGTACCTGGTTGAGAATGTCCCTTAAAAGAGCTAATTGATCATACTTGACTGATGAAAATTTCTTTAGCTGTTGACAAATTTAGAGCACCTATGTGATCATTTGATCAGGTCTCTCTGTATGTGATCTGTGATAATATTCTAGGCTATACTGTTTCTCATTTTACTGTTTATTTTATTCCTGCTTTTCCTACATTATTTATTAATAATTCAAAACTTCATATAGAGATACTGCTGAGACTGACTCTACAGATAGCATTTAAAAAGGTATAAAAACTGTTTTGCAAAATGGATTTTTTTTGTTGTTTTGACCTGGGCGGTTTACTTAGAATTCTTGCTAGAACACTTTTATATTGTATAAGAATTATAATTTGAAAGTTACTTTTAAAATAGCAAATTATAATTGACATATACTGATGCCACTGTCATAAAATTCCTAAAAAGTAGGCTGAAAGTATTTTAAGAAAAAGATTATTTAGTGAATACTGAGGATATTAAAAATATAATTCACTTCTCTCCAACCTGTACCCTTATTGCTTTGATATTCAATTAAGCTTATTTGTGGCGGGACTGGAGGAGAGAGGGAAACATGAGAGAGGTTGGATTTGTTTGATTTTGTCTTTTTAAGGAGAATTTTAGGTTTCAGTTATCAAATTACCTATCCCCTAAAATATTTACATGCGTTCAGGCCTTTAGATACTTTTCAGTTGGAAAGGATATCCAGGAATAGCAAAAATTTTTATTTTGCATCTGGTTTTTCAAAAGGATATACCCTTTTTAAAATTCTTAAATTAAATGAGGCACTTATTTATTTATGATCTGTATACTTCCAGGTACAGTTAGATCTCTATTCATTAACTCATTATTCACTGCTAAATTCTAGTCAAAATGTATAACAGAAATAGAGAAGGGAAAATAATTAGGATATCTTGGTTGTAGAAAACTAGAGATATTGAATTCATAAGTTCATTCTTACCTTTTTAACAATCAAGACAAAAAGGGAAACAGAGTGGGTTCTGTTAGTTAACCTGAGTCAAGAAAGGGGGTAGGACCAGGAAAAGAACTTATGCCTCACAGATAGATATGCTTTTTCTAATCTACTTTACAGTGTTTTTGTTTATAGTGTGAACCTTTTAAGTATGAATCTTTGTGTTATATATACTTTATCTATAGAAATATATATGATTTTAGTCCTTATAATAATTTGGTAAAGTTTGCAAATTAGGGATAATCTAAAGAAATGCTAGTATTAAATGTGTAAAATAATCTAGTAAATATAATTAAGTTTATCATTAAAGGAATTTGAATATATGATTACATGTGGTAAAAATGTAGTAGACTCATAATTAGGCTAATGTTCTAGAATCAGTTTATATAAATAGGCTACACTCTATTTTCTGTCCATTTAATCAATATTAGTAAATATCTTCTAGAAGACTGCCTGAAGCGGTTTTAAATTGTAGAAATCAAGTCACATTTATTTTTCAGTAATTATTGTCTGTGATTACTGAATTAAGTAATATCTGTCTATGTCCAAACAGACTATGTAAGATGCTTGAAGAGTAGAACTGTCTTACCTGCTTGTGAATACCCTATTTACCTAGCCTGATACTTTGAAGACACTTTCTGTTATAATAAATATGACAGGTGTATAAGTCTAAATAAGCTTGGGTACACAGTTGTTAGCTCTTTCATTTCTTCTCCAGAATTTGGTCTTAGTTTTGTAGATTCAGAAACATTATTTTAATAAATCATCTCCAGTGCTAAGGTGCTTGTGAATGAAGTGTACTAAATAAGATACACACCCAAAATAAAGAAATAAATCAGAAGTCCATGAGGAATAAATATATTGGCCAAGTATATTAGACTGTTATTCTAGCTAGTCAACACATTAGGAAAGTCTACTTTAAAAAATCAAATAGAGATCAGCTGTTGCTTTTGATAACCTTTTACTTTTTTATTATTCTCAGCGATGTTGATAAATTATGTGGCAACTGTTCTCTTGAAATTAGTTAAATCAGATTATGTATATGGAGGAAGAATTATTGACATTGAAAGTACATTGGGTTTTCCCTATATTGTAAGGGATTATTGAGTTGAGCATTTCTTCTTCTGGCTCTTCTGTTGGTATTTTTAATAACAGAAAGTCATTTTCTTTTTGCCCACTAATAGCCTTAGTTTTTAAAAACAGATTTGTTAAGATATATTATATACCATGAAATTCACTCATTTTAAGTAAAGTTATTTTTTTGTAAATTTATGGTTGTGCAACCATTATCACAGTCTAATTTTAGAATATTTCCATCTCCCCCAAAGGAAATCATATACTCATTTATAGTCACTGTCCTCATCCTAAGTTTACCATGCCTAATGATGTGTGTTTAGCTTCTACAACTGACTGTAAGATATGATAAAAGAGTACTGTAGAATTTCCTAAAATTGTTCAGCCCTCTAGGTTTGTTAGTTTGTTTGGATGTTTGATAATTTAGAACATGGACATTTTTTATTTGGTGTCTTTATTTGGACACCAAGATTACTTAATAGGAGAAAGAGTGGTAAGAATAATTTGTGTAAGAGGGAAATTGCTTTTGGGAAATGAGTTTTCAAGTTTGCTTCTTGTTTGGAGGTTAGAAATTAATTAATGAGCAGAAAAGTTATTGACTAAATACAAAAATTACTAATTTATCTGAGCCTTTTTAGGGCTTTAGTGGGGAAATTTACAGTGCCTTTCAAAATAACTCTTAAGATTTTACATAATAATGTTTTGCAAAGATAATCAGAAAATTAATGTCATTCCTTTATTTTCTTTATTTTAGCTTCTCAAAATCAAGAACGTCTATGTGCATTTAAAGATCCATATCAACAAGACCTTGGGATAGGGGAGAGTCGAATCTCTCATGAAAATGGAACAATATTATGCTCAAAAGGTAGCACCTGCTATGGCCTATGGGAGAAATCAAAAGGGGATATCAATCTTGTAAAACAAGGCAAGTAATACTTTTCTTAACTGAAATAACTGTGTTTCATACAATTGAAATTTATCTAAAAAAGACATGGCAGTAGATTAAAACTTTCTCTTGGAAAATAGCAAATTTAAAAGTATATATTCATGTATATATTTACCCACAAACCCTAAATTTGTAAAGGGTAATTAGTTTATAGCTTATGTTAATAACTTCTTATAACATTAATAATATATTCTTATTGAATGAAGTTTAGAAAATAAACTAGGAAAAATAAACATCTACAATTCTGTACTTTTAAAAACTTTTTACTGTATTAGTTTATACCTTTCAAGTGTGTTTTCAGTGTACCTCTATGTTTATAGGCATGTGTACTTTTTTTGAAATTAGGATAATACTATATAAATAAATTTTATACCTAATTTTTTATATCTTAAATTATATCATAAACATTTCCCCATGTCTTTATATTATATTTTTAAAACATTTCTAATCTCTGCACAGTATTTCATTGTATATACATATTGTGATTTATTCACACATTACTCTCTTGTTGAACGTTATGTTTTCTGGTTTTCACTATAATATATAATGCTTCAGTGAACATCTTTGAACATAAGTCTTTGGTTTTATCTGATTATTTCTTTGAATAGATTCCTTTAAATAGAAATATTAGATTATAAAACATGAATATTTTATATTCTCTGCGTAAAAATTGCCATGTGGCTTTCTAGAAATGCTATATACATTTATATTCCCTCCAGCAGTGTATGAGAGTGTTACTGAGTCTTTGTTACGGTATATTATTTTTTAAACCTAGAACAATTTAATAGGTATAGAAAAAATGAAATCTTACTTTTGCTTTTAATACTTATATTAATGATGAAGTTAAACATTTTATTGGTGGCTTTTTCTCCCCCTATGAAATACTTGTTTGAAATTTGCCATTTTTTTGTTAATTAAAAAATGTGTTTTCTATTGATTTACAAGAGTATTTTATAACTTCTGTGTACGCACTCTCACGTTGATTGCAATTATTTCTTAGTTTGTTGTTTTCTTTTTAATTTTGCTTTTTGTATTGACTCCTAACTTGTTTGCATCAATTTATAGGATGTTGGTCTCACATTGGAGATCCCCAAGAGTGTCACTATGAAGAATGTGTGGTAACTACCACCCCTCCATCCATTCAGAATGGAACATATCGTTTCTGCTGCTGTAGCACAGACTTGTGTAATGTCAACTTTACTGAGAATTTTCCACCTCCAGATACAACACCACTCAGTAAGTAGTTAAAGTAATAGAATTCCTTGTAATTCTATTTTCTAAAGATTTGCAAAATTTAAAAATATGTAAGAACATTCAGGTTTGCAGGAGTGAGAGGGAGAGTTCCAGCAACGTGAGACTAAATCTAGCCAACACCTGAAATCCAAAAGAGGTGCATCAGGATTTGCAAAGTATCAGTATATTACCAAATGAGTGTGAATCCAAATATAGGATTTTCCAACCCCTATGGAGAGGAATTTGACAATAGTAAGAAAGCTATGTATGTTCTTACTCTTTCATCTAGCACTCCATTTGTAGGACTTTATCTTGAAGATGCACCTCCAACAATATGAAAATACATATGCATAGAGTTATTCATTCTGGTATTATTTGTAACTGGATAATATTGTAAACTACCTAAATGTCCAAGAACAGGCGATTAGTTAACATATACTATGGTACATACATATAATGGAGTACTAACTATACAGCTATACGAAGAAAAATGAGTAAGATCTCCATGAACTGATATAGAGTGATTTCTAGAGATAATGTTAGGTAAATGAAAAACATATAGTATGCTATTTCTTATGTAAGAAAGCTTATCTTTAAAAAAAAAATCCAAGAAAGGATAAACCAGAAAATAATGAAGTTGTTCCTTAAGAGGATAGAGGGAATGAAGAGAAAATGGAGTGGAAAGGATACAAGAAGGAGCGACAGTCTTCTGAGTATAGCTTTTTGTAGTTTCGACTTCTGGAATCATAATATACACATACAGAAAGTAAGATTAAATCAATAAGGATGGAAAGGAGGGGGTGAAACCGCAACTAAAAGCAAACTGAAATAAATAGGCCCAACTGTATTTTATATAAATATCATTATCATATTTAAAGGAAAATGAAAGACCTAATCTAAGTATTTTATAAACACAGAATTTGATTATATATACTTTTTTGGATGAGATGGGGGGAGAATTGCAAACAAATTCTGAACTCTTTTTAGCAGGCTTGATTTTTAGTAGTGTGGACGAAGCAATTCTCAATTATAGTTGTATTATAGGATTAAAAAATGATTATATGTGTTGATATTGTGGGAGCCAGCGTTATTATTGAAGGAATAGGAACACAGTTATGGGTGGAGGAAGGCAAGATAATCTTATGCAAATCGATTATAATTCAAGGTATGAGTATGGATTTATGACTTTTAAAATGTGCATACATATGTATTATATACATCTCTATGTGTATGTACAAATTTGTATGTGTATATATTTATATGTGTGTGTGTATGCCTACATATATTTCTAGCTCTTTTTGTTGAAAACAGCAAGAAGCAAAAGCATCCCAGGAGCAATGCACATATGCGATACTCATATTTAGTTTCAAAATACCACTCCTCACTCAAAGGAATTTAGCCTCCTTAGAAAAATGATTTATTCGAGGACTGGAGCAGGGTAGGTGCAAAGTAAGCCTGAAATATCTGGTTACACAAGAAGGTAAGGAAAGAAATGCCCCCAAATAGGATGGAGACTTGTCTTAAGGACACAGGAGCCAGCCTGAACAAACCTCCCACTAGCTAACTTTGGGACAATTTGATGCTAAGTAAATACAGTAATAAATTTTAAACCATTGGAGGGAAAATGAATTCTGTGCTGATAGAGGAGAAGGGAGAAGAGAGACCACTTGTTTATAGTAGAATGCCAAGTGCCAACTGATAAATGTTGGAGTGCAGCAGTTGGAAAATTATCATTCTGCAGCCATCATTGTAAGGGTTGGATCAGGTAAGAATCATCAAAAGAGCCTAAATCTAGGGGTAGTTTCAATAAGGAGCCCTAAGATATTTGCATTGTTCTAAAGTGTTTTCTACATATTGCAAGAGAAAAAATAGTAATTATAAAGTGAGGAAATTGGACAACACCTTACCCAGGTGGTTAAAGTTAACATTACTTATGGTGGACAAATAGACGTCCATGATACCCCGAGAATGACACAAAATTTCAGCCAAGAATGCATGCTGTGAATCTAATCATGAGGAAACATGAGACAAACCATAAATTAGGAATATTCTAGTTCTAGTACATAAAAGGGATTTGTATTCTTCAAAAATATCAAGAAAAAGAGACTCTGGGAAAGATGTAGATTAAAACTGGATGCAAAAAATGTTGAAGGACATTGTTAGGCCAATTGACAAAATAGATGATTAAAGAATTATTTTAATGTTCAATTTACTGAAGCTGATAACAGTACTGTGGTTAGATAAGAGAATATCCATATTCTTAGGAAATATTATAAGAAGTGTTTAGAAATAAAGAGCCATGATATATGTACATAACTGTCTCTGAAATGGTTCATAAAAGATTATATGCATGGGTATATGCACAAGTGTGTATGTGAGTGTGGACAAAGGAAGGAAGCAAATGGGGGTTAAATGGTAACAATAAATGAATCTGGGTAAAGGTATATGGGTATTCTTTGTACTGTTTTTATTCTTGCTACTGTTCTATAAGTTTACATTACTTCCAAATAAAAAGTTCAAAAAATTTTTTTAAAATATTTTATTGAATGAAGCACTGCTTAAGAATTCTGTCAACAGCTTTTATCAGTTCATACTTTGGTTTTGAATTATTTCATTTGATTTGTTGGTTAAACACTAAACTGAAAGCAATAGGAAGTGTTTTCTTGTAGTTTCTATCAAGGTTATTAACTTTTATGAGGAAATTACACTAAATTGGCTATATTTATTTTTCACAAACAAACAAAACAAGATCTCAAATTTTCACTTGTACATCTATCTAGATGAAAGAGGAGAAGGGAATTTATGCATAAGTTCTCCTCAAAGATCTTTACAGACACATTTCATATTGTTACTTAGCTCTTGGTCTACTATAATCTTTTGAACCAAAAGCAAGAGTATTGCCTACTGAGAATCAGTCATGTTATCGCAACAAAAAGGGAAAGTATTTTAAATGAAGTGCTCTAATTTCAGAGCATTAATCCAATTGTATATTTTGGTTTTCAATAGAACAAAATTAAGTAAATTTTCACACAGAACAAGTAAGATGAATGTTGGCTTTTGCATTAATCTCAGGAAAAAGAACCACTATTATATGGAATGTCAAGCATTTAGTCTGTAAATGCTAGGTGCTTGACCAAAATAAATAAATATAGTTTTAAGTGTTCAAAGTTTAAAGAAATTAATTAAAATATAAAATTAAGAGGAAGAACTTTTAATTCATGGTCATATAAAAGTACATCAGTAGAAATTTGATGATGGTGCTTTTTTCCTCTAAAATTTTTAATTATAAAAATACCATTTATTAAATATTTAACATAAATATTTGTCAAATAAATTTATTTACATGTGTTTAAAAATTACTAGAAACATGGTACAAACTTATCAAAGATAGATAAGGGATAGTGTGGGGTGACTGTTGACAGAGAAGATTACATATTATTCTTATAGTAAAAAATGTATTTGTGTGTTACTTGTATAAATGTAGAGGACAAAAATCTTTAATAATCTTTATACCCATATATAACCATTGTTAATATTTTGAATGTTTTTCCTAGTCTTTTTAATTTTTGTATAGTTGTAAGAGTGATATAAATACATATTAGATCTTGCTTTCGTGTTTAAAATAATATGATATGTATGTTCCAGGTTATTGCATGTGTTTCAGAGCCATCAGTTTTAATAATTGTATAATATTTCATCAACTAAATATTTTCCTTATCCATACACCTGGTTTTGGACATTTGGGCTGTTTCTAGATTTTTATTGCAAGGAAAATCTTTGTATATATAGCATTATATTAAATTCTAATTCCCAGAATTTTAATTTCTATATCCAGTAGTAAGAGTAATAAGGTTTCTCATACATTATCAAATTGCTGTTCCAGTGGTTAAAAGAGTTCACATTCCCTGTTATATACCATTCCCTGTTGTATACCATTCTCTGTAAGATACTGTTCCCTGTTGTATACAATAATGTGCTAGGGTACATATTTCCTATCTTTATCAGCCCTAGTATTATTAAAATAAAAGTTTGCTGAGATCATCTTGAAAAGTGATTTGCATTGTTTTTATTAGTGAGGTTCACATGTTTTTTGTTCTCTATTTTGAATTTTCTTCTATTGTCCATTTGTAATATTATTTTTCAATAATGAAGCTAACTAGCTTTGAGAAAAATAATTTAAAATAGTCTGAAATACAGACATTTCATCACTTCCTTGTCAGTTTCTGTTGATAGAGTTGACAGGAGCTACATTTTAAATAGTAATTTAATATGCATTGTAAGATCTAAAGAAATTTTTTGAACTTGGCTTCTCTTAAGGAATCACCCTTAATATCTTTCAATAAAAGTTCAGTGCTCATTTTATATTGTGTAAACTGTACCTTAATAAAGATGTTAAATGTTTATTACTCATTCTCTGAAAAGAGTGTTCACTGAAACATTATTTCCATACCTCACATTAATAATGATTTCCTGATAGCTGGTAAATAAAGCCTTGCATTTGCATAGTGTTTTATACTTTCAAAGTGCTGTCTCATCTATATACTCTTTGAAGATGTCTCCTTAATATTTAGGTAGTTCAGTAAAAAATGAACTCTTCTGTCCTAATGAGTAACTATTCTGCTCAAAAGGAATAGTCATTTAGGTGGTTGTTTTTTTTCTAACAGATTTAACTTACGGCTTATCTTCCTTTTAACTTTTTGCCTATCATTGTATTGGTAAACAGTAAATGTCAAGTGTAAATATTTTGGGCCCCCAACAAAAATTTTTAAAAATTATTTCAAACTTATAAAAACTTCGTGTACCCTTTACCCAGATTTACCACTTTTTAACATTTTACTATATTTACCTTATTATTCTCCCTCTCTATGTTATATGTATATCTTGTGCTTCATTTAATCACTGTTTTTTCCTGAACCTTTTGCAAATAAATTGTAGACGTCATACTTAAATTTCTACATATTTTGTAATTGTCTTTTTGTTTCCTCTAGACTGTAAAGTCTTTGGTGATAGGGACTTATTTTTAATGCCCCTTTGTCTCCACAGTGACTAGTGCAGTGTCAGTCACATAGTGGGAGTATAGGAAATGTTCGTTGAATGAATAATTTGAAAAAGGGATATGTGCTAATGTGTAAATTCTGAAATGTACCACTTAATGATGGCGATACGTTCTGAGGAATGCATCATTAGGTGATCTTGTCATTGTGTAAACATTGTAGATAGTACTTACACAAACCTAGATGGTATGGCCTACTAAATACCTAGACTATATGGTATAGCCTGTTGCTCCTAGGCTACAAATCTGTACAGCATGTTACTGTACTGAATATTATAGGCTATTGTAACATAATGAGTATCTAAACATTGAAAAGGTACAGTAAAAATACGGTATAAAAGATAAGAAATAGTATACCTATATAGGGACTTAACGTGAATGCAGCCTGCAGAACTGGGATTTGCTCTGGGTGAGTCAGTGGTGAGTGAATTTGAAGGCCTAGGACTACTGTACACTACTGTAGATTTTAGAAACACTGTATACTGAGGCTACACTAAATTTATAAAACAACACAAGATTAAATCAAGCACGAGAGAAATGAGCAATCAAGAGACACATATAAGTAGGAGCTGTATACTGCCAGCATAACATAGCATACTTTTTTACAGAAAACTTTTTAAGTAGAAAAAGTGCACTCTAAAACAACGATTAAATATGGATGGACCTCGAGATAATCATGCTAAGCAAAATAAGCCAGACAGAAAAAGTTGAAAACCACATGATATCACTTATATGTGGAATATAAACCTAAAAGCAACAAATGAACAGGACAAACAGAGACTCATGGACATGGACAATAGACTAATGATTACCAAAGAGTAGCAGGGGAGGGAGGAGAAAGGAGGTAGATGGGATAAAAGGAGTCACATATGTGGTGACAGAAAGAAATCTAACTACGGGAGGAGAACATACAGTGCAATATATATATATATATATATGAGAACATACAGTGTGATATATATATATACGTATATATATATACACATATGTACATATATATAGACATATATATATATATACGCCTTACTGTTAAATTGTACATCTGAAACTTACTGGATTTTGTTAACTAATGTCACCCCAAAATAAATAAATGCATAATTTTTTTTAAAAAAAGTTTGGTATAGTAAATACATAAACCAGTAACATAGTTGTTTATCAAGTATTATATACTATACATAATTGTATGTGCTATACATTTATATGACTGGCAGCACAGTAGGTTTGTTTACACCAGCATACCACAAAGACGAGTCACGTTGCACTACAATGTTTCAACAGCTAAGATGTCATTAGGTGATAGGAATTTTTTAGCTTCATTATAATCTTGTGGGACCACCACTGTATATTTGGTCCATTGTTGACTGAAGTATCATTATGCAGTACATGACTGTATTGTCAAATGTTTGAAAGGAATAAGATTTGTTTCTTTTTTTAATATAGCAAAAAATGAATTTAATGGATTCATTCATTAATGGACAAGGTGTTTTTTGAAAGGTGGTTGCTACTTTCAGGTAAAAGCACAAATGCAGCAAAATAGTTCATGGGATAAGAAGAGCAGACAAAAACAAAAATATTGTTAACTCTCTTATTTTTAGATTAATTATAGTAAAAATGCAAAAAAGCCATAATCATTCCTGTTCTTTCACTTCCCCAAAAATAAAGCATTAGATTTTAATTTTTAAAGTAATGCAGAAATATAGAAAACTTTTACTAAGTAGATGCTATTACGTGATCTCATTTTCAAAGACGCTTACTTGAAAAGTATAACTAGTATATTTTCATACTGGTAAAGAAAATGATGAATGAGTAGGTTATGGCTTTTTTAAAGATGACTTAGTGAGGTTACGCTATAGGGAACAACAGAGGGTACTTAATGTTCTCTGCTATTCCTACTTATTTCTTTTAGATTGTTTTTAACCAAACAGTTCACTTCTTGATGTCAAATCATTCGTTGTTGTTATTGGAATTACATCTTTCTCATCAATATACATTTACACAATTTTCACAACCACATTAACTTACTTTCTTACTGCAGACACGGCAGCAGTGAAGGAATGTATGGATAACTGAGAATAACAAGATATAGCTCTCTTTCCTCAGAAAAATTTTGGACTATTTTTACTCTCAGTTGCAGCTGAAGACCATGAAGTACTTAGTGATAGAAACTAAAGTATACGATCACAGTGGATCTTTAATGTCAGGGAGAAGATGACAGACTAACCACATGACCATAAGTGAATATCTGTGTTTTGCTGAAGTACAGTCTCACCTTATAATAATTCCAGGATTAAATTAGTAAAACGTAGGTGAAATTTCGTCATTTTTTAAAAAATTAAATAAACCTAATTCATTGTATTTACTGTTGGAGGTTCTTGTATGAACGTCATAATGCAAGAATACTTTTATTTACATTATTCATTAAGTTGGTGATTGGATCAAGTTAATGAGAAACAAAGATTGAATTGCATCCAGGGCTAGGTTTAAGAAATCACATTCTAATTTATGCCATGCTGTTAAGACTAGAAATTCTGATTTCAGTAACTGGCAGCAAATGTCTTTATCTCGCATCAAGCTAGAAAAGAAAACCTACATTCAAAGAAGTTGACACTGGCATAAGGCCACAGTTAGGTTTTTAGCTATTGTGAAATTATAGTGATTTTTCAGTTTTTACTGCTTCTGTAATAGCATTAAAATGATTGAATAGACAGAAAATGGGACATAAGGGTGGCTAAAAGTCTTTGCTTAGTACTTCATGAAACATTTTAGCAAGAGGCAAACAAATTTGTTGTTCTGTTTTATAATTATAAAAATATTAGAGGAGGAGGAGTGGCACAAGAGAAATAGAGAAATATGTATCCTTTAGAAAATACTGATGCTTTAATGCAGTAGTAACAAGATTCTGTTTACACATGTTACAAAGATTGAATTGCATCCAGGGCTAGGTTTAAGAAATCACATTCTAATTTATGCCATGCTGTTAAGACTAGAAATTCTGATTTCAGTATCTGGCAGCAAATGTCTTTATCTCGCATGGTGTTGGTCAGACAGTTTTCATTCTAAAGTCTTGTTAGCTCTGCCCTATTAAATGTCCGTCCCATCCCATACCTACCTGCTTTGCCCCTATTTTCTTAAGAAAGTAATTTCTCTTCATGTTGCTGTTTTTAAAATTTATATTACTTTTTTTTTATTTAGTTTCAAGTATACAGTACAATAGTTAGACGTCTATAGAGTTCATAATACGATCCCACCAATTGCACCTTCCCTCCCCTGACCCTCCACCTAGCCAACGTATTAATGCTAACTGCATTCCCTTTGCTGTGCTCCCCATCCCCATGACCATCCATCAGCTACTAATTTGTACTTCTTTAACCCTTCACCCCATTATCCAAGCTCCCCAAATCCCACTCCCCTCTCTCCGACACTAAATTGTCCACTATATTTGTGAGTCTATTTTTGATTAGTTTGTTCTTTTTATTCCTTAGATTCTGTATATAAGGGAGATCATATAGGTGTTTATCTTTCTCTGTCTTACTTAAATACCTTCTAGGTCCATCAAAGCAATACCTTTTTCCATCCTCTTCCTTTTAATCTGTGTGTGTCTTTTAATCTGGTGTATCTCTTGTAGGCAGCATGCAGGGGTCTTGTTTTCTTATCCATTCAGCCACTCTTTTAGTTGGAGCACTTAATTCTTTTCCATTTGAGGTACTTGTTGATAGGAATGTATCATTCTTTATTCCTGTTTTTGATACTGTTTTTTCTTCTTAAGGAAGTCCTTCCAACATTTCCTGTAATACTGGCTTGGTGATGATGAATTCCTTTAGCTTATTTTTGTCTGGAAAGCTCTTTATCTGTCCTTCCACTCTAATCAGCTGCCAGTCTTATAGATTTTCCCTTATTTGTAATTATTTATTTTTCTCTTGGTGCTTTTAATATTCTTTCTTTGTATTTAACCTTTGGCATTTTAATTGTGATGTGTCTTGGTGTGGGCCTCTTTGGATTCCTGATTTTTGGAATTCTCTGAGCTTCCTGGGGTTTTATGTCTATTTCCTTCACCAGATTAGGGAAGTTTTTCATCATTTCTTCAAATAGCTGTTCAATATCTTGATTTTCTTCAGTTACGCCAATCAGATGGCTATTTGGACCCTAACAGTGTCCCGTATCCTCCTTAAATTATTTTTATAGTCTTGGCATCTCAAGTGTATACTTTTCAAGGTTTTTACAATGAATAAAATATAGCTGATTTTTATTATTTCCAGATTCCATGTTTATGACTTTCATTACTTGTTAAAATTTATTTGTAACCCCAATATCAATATTTGAGGTGCTCTCTCAGTCATTTACAGACATGCACAGAATAACAAAAAACTTGAGTTATCTGACATGTGTGTTCCCAGCTAAGGTTGATCAAGGCCATGCTTGTTTCAGCTCTCATACTATAAAGAAGTGTCCTCTTCACAGTCTATTTAGTGCCACATTTTTTTTTTTTTTAATTTTTGTTGGTGATTTTTGGTTTTAAATGGGTCTCTACTGCTAAAGTGCTGTCTGTTGTTCCTAAGTGCAAGAAGGCTGTGATGTACCTTACAGAGATAGTGCATGTGTTAGGTACGCTTCTTTCAGGTATGATTTAAAGTGTTATTGGCCCTGAGTTCAATGTTAATGCATTAACACTATGCATTATAGTAAATAAGATGTCTTTAAACCGAAGCGCATATAAAAAAGGTTATGTATTGATGGGTCGATGAAAATGTCTTGACTAGAGGCTCACAGGAACCTAACTCCATATTTCCTATAGGAGGAGTGGTTCAGTATTTGCAATTTTAGTGTTTGCAATAACTTTACAGAACAAAAGTACAATAGATACTGAGAATAAAATATATGTGTATTGTGGTAAGCAGCTTCTTACATGGCTTCTAGTGATTCTCATCTCCTGCTATTCACACCTCTGTATAATCTCATCTCCCTGGATGTGGGCAGGACTTAGTGATTTGATTTTAACAAATAGAATATGACAAAAGTGATAAGATATCGCTCTCGTAATTAGGTTTTAAAAAGACCATGACCTTCATCTTGCTGGTATCCTCTCTCTGGCTCTTGTGTGCTTGCTCTGATGAAGAGGCAAAGACCTGAGGTTTGCCTCCTGCCAACAGCCAGCAAGGAACTGAAACCCACAGTTTCAACAACCTGCAAGGACCTGAATCTTACAGCTAAGATTGTGAGCTTCTAAGATTACTTCTGTATTTAAACCTTGAGATAAGTATGGCACTGGCCTAAACTTTGATTGCAGCTTTGTGAAAGATCCTAGATTCCTGATACACAGAAACTGATATAATAAATGTGTATTGTTTCAAGTCATTAACTTTTAAGGTAATTTGTTGTTTAACAATAGATAATACATATACAGCAGGTGCTCAAATGATGTCTTTTATTGTAGTTTCGTTATAATATTGAGGAGATGCTATAATGTTGATAATGATATTAAGTAGGAACTTAACTCTTGTTTATATCAATTAGCCTGTGGTAAAATTGGTTTCGTTATACATCATTTCGCTTAAAGTCAAAGAACCTATTGGTGACGTTACTGGATAGTTAAATATTTATAGTTATGTATTAAGACCTCTCAACACAACATTTGAGATGGTTCAGGCAATAAAAAGTGGTACTGTGTTTTGACTTTGGGTAGCTTTTATTCCTCCTCCCCATTTCAATTATTATTTTCACTTCTAGTGTTTTGACAGCAGTGATAACAATTCCTTTTTTATTTTTGCTTATTCATATGAAAATTTTTGTATATGGCGAAAGATTTAGACTTACAATTAATACCTTATAGTTCCATGTAGATTCAATAATTAACATTTTCCAAATTTGCCTTCTCTTCCACCTCTTCTTTAAAAATTTTTTTTTTTTAAACTTAAACTTATTGGGGTAACATTGGCTAATAATATTATATAAATTTCAGGTGTCTAGCTTTATAATACAACATCTTTATACTCTATTGTGTGCTTACCACCCAAAGTCTATTCTCCTTACCTCCTTTCTTTATAGATGGATGGATGGATGGATGGGTGGATGGATGGATGGATAGGTGAGTGGGTAGATAGATCCTCTATTTTGTCGTTTTTGTTGTTGAACTATTTGGAAGTAAGCTGCAAATACCACATAAACCTCTTGAAATACAAGATGCATACCTTTCTCAAATCCAAGAAAATTAATAGTAATTCCATAATATCAGCAAATATCCAGTCTGAGCTCAAGAGTTTCCCACAATGACTTGTATGACTTTTTTCCTAAACAGAATCCAGTCAAGGCTGATATATATATCATTTGATTGTTTTGTCTCTTTAGTTTCTATTAATCCAATATAGTCTCCCTTTCTCCTACCTTTTTATTATCCATGAAATTGACTTCTAGAAAGTCTAGGCCAGTTGTCCCTACATTCTGGGTTTGTGTAATTTTTTTATTACTGTATTTTAATCCCTTGAAATTTTGAAATTGGAAGTTAGGTTTAGATGGTTCATTTCATTTGAGTTAAACATTTTTGGCAAGAATACTTCTTGGGGGATATTGCATACTTCCTATTGTATCACATCAAGAGACAGTATCAGTTAAGGTGGCCACTCTTTGTTGGAAAGGCACATTTTCCTTTTGTAATTAGTAAGTAAGCTGTGGGTAGGTACTCTGAAACCCTGCAAATAATTTTGTGATTCAGCAACTTTTTTACTTAATGGCTTTAGCAGGCATTAATAATCCTTTCCTAAACTTGTCACTATATTAGGGGTTATAAAATGGTGATTTTCTAATTCTGTCAGTCTTTCTAATAACTGACATTCTTGTGTTAAAAAAGAAAAAAATATTTTCTTTTTATTATTATAGACTTGTGGCATTTTATTTTAATGCTAAAATAACTCTAAATTTGGCTAGAAGAGCTCTTTTAAGCTGGTTCTCTGTCCTTTAGAAAAATAACAGCTTTATTGATATAGTTCACATATCATCCTTTTAGTTTATGTATTTAATATGTAAAAATCAATGTTTTTAGTATATTCACAGTATTGTACAACCATTACCACTATTTAACTCCAGAACATTTTCATTACCACTGTAGAGAAACTCTAAGCCCATTAGCAGACACTCTCTATTACCCTCCTATGCCCAGTTTCTAGTGATCACTAAACTACTTACTGTCTCTATGGACTTGCCTATTTTGGACATTTTTTATAAATCAAATTATAGAATACGTGGTCTTTTGTGTCTTTTTTCACTTAGCATAATATTTTCAAAGTCATCCATGTTATAGCACATATTAGTAATAATCCATTCCTTTTTGTGGGTAAATAATATTCCATTGTATGGATATAGCACTTTTTGTTTATTCATTCATTCAGTTGATTGGCAATTGGGTTATTTCCAGTGTTGTCTATCATAAATAATGCTGCTATGAACATGAATGTACATGTTTTTGTATGGACATATGTTTTTAGTTCTCTTGGGCATATACCTTGGTGTGGAATTATTGGGTCTTATGTTAACAATATTTAACTTTTGTTGTACAACTTTACAGTAGCTTACTATGTTTAGCCAAGATAACTACACATTGTGTATATACCATTTTTAGAAGTAAGCTTTTAAAATGTTTAGTTGTATTAACATCAAATTTGCTATAGTAACATTTTTAAGTGTAAGTTCAGTAGTGTTAAGTACATTTATATTATTTATATAAGCAAACTCCAGAATTCTTCATCTCACAAAACTGGAATGCTGATTTTTGTATATTGATTTTATATCCTGAAACATCACTGAATTCATTTATTCTAACAGTCTGTGTGTGGGCATATGGGCGTGTGTGTGTGTGTAGTCTTTAGGGTTTTCTGTATTTAATATCATGTCTTCTGCCAGCAGAGACAGTTTTACTTCTTCCTTTCCAATTTGGATGCCTTTCTTTTTTCTTTCCTAATTGCTGTTAGAATTTCCAATACTGTGTTGAATAAAAGTGATGAACATGGATATCCTTGTCTTGTTCCTGATTTTAGAGGAAAAACTTTCAGCTTTTCCCCATTAGGTATGATGTTAGCTGTGTGCTTGTCACATATGGTCTTTATTATGTTGATGTATGTTCCCTCTAGAACCACTTTATTGGGAGGGTTTTTTTTTTTTAATCATAAATGGACATTGAATTTCGTCAAATGCTTTTTCTGCATCTATTTAGATGATCATACAATTTTTATTCTTCATTTTATTAACGCGGCATATCACATTGATCGATTTGTGAATGTTGAAGCATCCTTGCATCCCTGGGACAAAATGCCTTCTTTTTGGGAGGGAGGGCAGAATTAGGTAAAAAAAAAATAATAATTGGAAAACAAATATACAATTTGGAATGAATTTTAGGAAAATTGTGCCATAAGCAGATTTTCTTTAGGTGACTAAACAAAATTTAAAAAGCAAGCAACAATAAAAGAAAATGTTTCTGGTACAGGACTAGCAGTACAAAAAAATAGCTTATGAGTACCTGGATAGTTTTCTCATCTTGCAGTAGTGAGACTTTTAAATACAGATTGTTAACTGTCCATAGTGTATGCAGAGTTACAATTCCACACTTCAACAATGCTGACAGTTCCTAAAGAAAACTACTTTAAAAAGGCATAACTTAGATGTTCCCTCATTTGACCAACTCCGTATAAATTTAGAGGTGCAGAAGGGTGTAGATATATCCACAGTAAGCCATATACAGCATGTTACTTGATCGGTTTTCTGAAATAAGGTATCAGGACAATGACAGACGATGAGGGAAGAAAACATGGAGAAATGAAGTCCTAATTACTATACCCGAATATCTTTTTTTGACAGTAAAGGGAAACCTTTTACAGATAAGTTACAAAGAAAGAGCAAATAATTTTGTACAAGAAATGTACAAGACATTCTGTACAGTGTCTTTACTTTGCTGTCATTTGTACAAATTCTTCATAGTTTACTTGACCATCACCATCAATATCTGCTTCCCTGATTTTTTCATCAACCTCTTCATCTGTTAACTTTTCTCCAAGGTTTGTCATCACATGGTGAAGCCCTGCTGCACTAATATCGCCATTGCCATCCTTATCAAGCACACAGAATGCTTCTGTAATTTCTTGTTCATTGTCTATGTCCTTCATTTTTCTTGCCATCATTGTCTGAAATTCCAGGAAGTCAACTGTACTGTTACCATCAGCATCCACTTCATTAATCATGTGCTGTAACTCTGCTTATGTGGAATTCTACCCACAAGATCTCGTTACAGTTCCCAGTTTCTTTGTTGCTATAGTTCCATCACCATCCTCATCAAATAGTGAAAAAGATTCTTTGAATTCTGTAGTCAGCTCTTCAGTCAGTTGGTCAGCAATGCTGAAAGTGCTACCAGTCTCCGAGATGCAACCACGCAAGCACTTAGCTCACTCATTCCACTCGGATTTGCTCTAAGATGTATTCAGTGATCCTAAATATGACTGGTTTCATATGAAACTTTCTATGGGAATATTCTGTGGAAGTATATTTGTTTCTTAGGGCTGCTGTGACAAATTACTACAAACAGTAGCTTTAAAACAACAGAAATTTATTCTTTTGCAGTCCCGAAGGCCATAAGTTTGAAGCCAAGTTGTTGGTGGAGTTGGTTCCTTCTGGAAGCTGTAAGAGAGAATCTGTTCTGTGTGTCTCTCCTAGTTTCTGGTAGTGACCAGCAGTTGTTGTTCCTTGGCTTATAGCTGCCTATTGTAATCTCTGCTCTATCTTTACAGGGCCTTTACCTGTGACTCAAATCTCCCTCTGCTTTTCTCTTATAAAGACATCTGTCATTGGCTTTAGGAGCCATCCTATTTAGGATGATCTCATCTCCAGATTCTTAATTATATCTGTAAAGATCCTTTTTCAAAATAAGGTCACACTCACAGATTCTGGGGTGTAAAGAGTGGATCTATCTTTTGAGGGTCCGTAATTCAACCTACTACAGGAAATTAATGAGAAATTATAATAATATTTAATTGTGGTTTGAGTAATCCAGATATTTGAAGGAGTTATCTGATAGATGTTTATCTGTAATTATAGTAGATATAATAAGTTCTAACAAAATGCTGTGATTCTGTTTCTTACACTTCCATTATACTTATATGTTAATCTGTAACTTAGATTTGGGCAGCTCAACATCCACCAAATGCCTAGTGTTGCCATTTCTGATTTTATTATTCCCCATCACTGCTGTTTTTCACATCTATATCTAATCATTATTGTAGGCAACACAGAAAACATCGTTCTTTGCATAAATTTGTGTTTCTCATACCCTCTGCATAACCATGTTTTCTTCTATCAGTATTGGATAGTTTACATAGTAATATTCAATAAATATTATTCAGTTCAAGTCAGTAAATATTAATTCTCTTCTGGTATGTGGACATTGTTTTGCCATAGAAGGTCTTAGAAATGCACATAATCAGGGAAAATGAATATGCTTCCTTTGTTTATTAAGAAAAATAAACACCCATGAAAAACACATTTATTTAAAATCCATATAGGCTACTTGTGTTTTAATTAATTGTTTATTTGTTTAAACAGTTGATAACTTAGGTGCAGTATACCTCCAAATGTTTCCTAACTCCCCTGATTATGTCTTGTTTGAAGAAGAAATATCTATAGGTAGGTATAACTACTTGAATAAAACTTCAATTTTATTGTAGTCTAAAAAAATACTCTAGATGTAACTAATACACTGTGAAATAAGCAATAGAAGACATTTCTTAGCAGAGCTTGACTTTAAAATTAATCAGGTTCTTTTCTTTATGTCTTATATACTAGAAAGAGAAAGTTTTTCTAAAGCCATGGTAACTGCTGTACTTTTTAACATTTATAATAAAAACATTTCCATCCTGGTTAAATATGGCCATTTTTTAAGTTTGCTAAATTAACACACTTCGAATAACTTAAGTGATATATTTTTGGATAACTTAAGTGATATGTTTTTGGGATGCATTACAACTTACATTGAAACATTTTTCTTATCTTCTTATGATTTTGGTTATTGATGAAGGCTAACTTCCTCTAAAACTTTAGGAATCTCCAAGCCTCCTGTATTTGCAGATCTGGGCTTGGAGCTATGTGCCTATTCCAAAATTATTCATTTTTTCTACTTGAGACGTAAGTTGTTTCTATTCTGAAGATATACCCAAATTCCTGCAGAGGCCTTTAATACACAAAAATAAAAAGTGTCCTCTGTTAAAGGGAAGTTCTGTAATATTACCCTCTTGGCCCACTAGGCTAGAGAAACAGAATCTAGCTTGAGCTTTTTATCACAGACAAATTATTATGTTTAAATCCTTGTATTAACACTGAAATATGAATCTATGATTATATAGAATTCTTTTTTCAGTCTACAATTTTATTAGAAGCTCCTGACCCATAATCTTCTTTAACTATTAAGTTCCTAGATGTCTATTATTAAATGTAAATTATTGTCAATATTGGGGAAAATATCTTGAAAGTCATATTTATGCTTAATAAGGCTTTATAGGCTTACATATGTCAGGATCTTTTTGCTTGAGTGAAATTTTATTTACAGAACTACTTTAAAGGTGTTTGATTTAATGCTGATAAAAAGCTCCGATTAGGCAGTTATATTTCTTATAAGGACATCTGTCATTGGCTTTAGGAGCCATCCTGTTTAGGGAAATCAGTTATGACAAATATAATTCATAAAGTACACACACTCTTTAAAATGTAAGAACCATGGCAGTCCATAATAATACTTTTACATGGAATCTAAATGGAATCGTCCATGTAACTCATTCCCAGAATGAGTAGAAAATAGAATTAATAGAAAATGGAATTAAGATGCAGAATGTGGGCAGTTAAATTTCTATATATGTTTTATTATTTGGTATTTCAAAATATAGTTATTTCAGACAATTTTGAAAGAGATACACATTCTTTGCCTGTTTTCTACTTTTTTATATATCATGAAGCTGTTCATTAGCATGGAGAATTAAGAGAATATATATACTATGTTTACATATTTAGGATATATGTACTATACTATCCTTTCTTAAGACAAGGGCTCTTCTTCCTACAGGGAGAGGCCTTTAAAAATTGTATAAGAGCATTTTTAGATTGTCAAAATGATGGGTTGGAGGACTGTTGGCATGTAGTAAGTGTAGATTAGGGATTTAAAAATCCTTCACCATTTGGGATAGTCTTGCACAACTAGAGTATTACCCAAAATGCCAATGGCAGCCCTACTGAGAAATGTTTTTACTTTCGCCCTAGGCACTAAAGCCCTCATATAGAAAAAGATATATCTGGGTGGTCTCTAATGCTATCAGAAGTATCCTTAGAAAAGCAAAGGGAAATTAGACACACACAGAATAAGAGAAGGCAATGTGACTGTGGAGGCAGAGATTGGAGTGGTGTAACCACAAGCCGAGGAATGCCAGCAGCCACCAGAAGCTGGAAGAGGCTAGAGCCTCTGAGGGAGCACAACCCTGCCAACACCTTGATTCAACCCAGCGAAACTGATTTAAGACTTTTGGCTTCTAGTCCTATAAGAGAATAAATTTTTGTTGTTTTATGTCACCAACATTGTGATAGATTCATTACAGCAGCTACAGGAAACTAAAACACAGCCACAGAAAAATTAAAAGTTTCTGCCAGCCATTTTTGCTTTTATAAACAGCAGAACAGATCCATCTCACTTCTGCCTTCAGATCTTTTATAAGTGCGTTCATTTGGCTGACGCTCTATCAGATCTGAATTCCTAGCTGCAGAAGAGCCTAAGAAATGCAGACTTATCGCTTTCTATCTAGTCTTTGCTTTTCAGGAAGATACACTAGAATGAAGGCAGACTGAATGTTAAGGGGCAGTCTTATCTACTTATCTGCTACATTATTTATAATTATTACATTATTACAGCATCACAATAAATATCACAGTATCATATTTTTCCTTAGCTATCCAATATAACTTTCTGAGAGAGTGGGTTTCACAGAGAGGCAGTAAGCAGACTGGGGCAAAAAATGAATAATAGAAAGTATTTCTATACCAATCCAAAGTCTTTTGTCTCTAAGGATTTGTTTTCCCAAAAACCAGTCATAGTACAGCTGTGCTGCTGCCCTTCAGCTCCCTGATTTTTCTTTGCCACTTGCTTCCTAGTACCTTCTTTCAGGCACATTTTAATGTCTCTAGTTCTTGGACTGTAGTAATATGCTTTCTTAATTTAAGCACATATACAAACATCCTGAGGATGTTAGCATGGATTTCCCTTTTTTCTACTACTTCATTTGCCCGTCTCTACGCTTGGGTCTCAGCTTAGGCATCTACTACTACTAGGAGTGGTAGCATGAGATCTTTAGAAGATTCTTTGGCAGCCTCAAAATTTCTGAGCAATGTTTCTCAAGAACTTTTGTTTATATAATTTCTTCTAAGAAATAAAACAACTCTCTTAGTCTATTCTACATAGCATATAATATAATTAATATAATATATAATAGATATAAAATATAATAGTCTGAGTTCACTCAGCTTTCCAAGAATTTGAGAGTCCAAGCACCCAAGGCATTCAGTGGTTGTGTTGTTCTCAAAGATTTTTTAAACAGTGATTATCCATTTTTAAAATCATGCCATGGTAATGAATAAGGAACAGCTAAAACATAGTGCATGGTAATGATGTGGTTTGCAGGGTGTTCAAATTGTTTGATAATGTGACAGAATCACAATCCATGTGATTACAGACTGGCAGAACAGAGATTACGATAATCACAGAGATCTCCCAGGACTATGGTTGATAATGCACATGTGATCATTCTTGTTCATTTGTGTTTTGTGAGTAACAACTTTTAAATGATAATGTGCACTGTGCATTATATTTTCCATTCCTTATTCCATTTAATGGAAAGAAGACCCCAGAGAATGCATCCAGAAGATACTGGAACTGTGTTGAACTTTTTATTTTTTAATCATTATGCTCTTTTGAAGTTTGGATATATAAATTCCAAACCCAGTAGTTTCATTTCTGGGAATTTATCCTACAGATGTATATACATACTTTTGAAATTATTATAAACAAAGTCAATCATTGGAGCATTGTTTGTTATAGTAAAACAGTAGAAATAACTAAATGTTCATTAATAGAGAATAGGTTAAAAGATTCTGGTACAACAGTATAATGGACTAGTATGAAATTTTTAAAAAAAGAATTAAAAGCTTTCTCTGGACTAATTTAGAAAGATTTCCTTGGTATACTGTTGAGTAGTGCACTTGGGAGTGTGGGATGGGTATAACCCTATATTCAAATTTGCTTCTACACACATGTTCATATATTTGAAATTCTGAAAGGATACACAAGAAAGTACAAATATTAGTTACTTCTATATATGTGTATGGAGATGTGTGGGTTAATGGGGCTAGGAGTATAAAGGAAACTTTTTAATGAATATCTTGAGATACTCATGTCAGTGTATTTATTTATTACCTGTTCAAAAAATTAAAAATAAGATATTTAAACATCAGAAATATCATTAATGCAGAACAGATCAAAAGATGAATTTCAAGGATTCCAGTGGTTTCCGATACAGATTTCCCTCACTTTCCAAAAGCAGAGTATTGCTATGAAATATTTTGTAAACCGAAATGGTGTAAAGCAAAGAAGTAGTTACCTTAGGACACATTTTTCTGCTAACAGAGGCACAAAATAAATCAAGATAAAAAATATAATGTTCACAGACACACTTCAGAGCTATGGCAGCTTGATGCTAAAATGCTGGGTCTAGTTCCTGTGGAAGGAGCTTGGCAGTGCCACTCTCTCTGCTTGGGTTGCGAGCTGCTTCTATAATAGCTCACTGCAAAACAGACGCTGAATGCTATTTTTGCTTTTCACCTTTTTTTGTAAAAGTGAAAATCCTTTTCAGATTTCTTTTGGTTAGCAAAAACAGATACTAATGTAGATCTTCTGTAAAAGTGGTATGGTATAGAACGGACTTTCGAAAACGGGGAATACCTGTTTGTGTTGAGGATGATTTTCTAAAAGTGCTAATTTCATAAAGCCCTCTCCAGTTAGGCATATTTCCCTCTATCCTATCTCTCAATCTCCAAGCTTTTCTTTCTGTTCTGTTTCTACCCTAGAGTGCATCTTTCATGAACTCTGGCTTTCTTGATTGCTAGCTACTGTCTCTGCTGCCAAAAAATTAGAAACAGCAAGAGGATGTGCAGCCTTTTCATTTGTCTGCTTTGTTTAATATTTTTCTCTTGCCAATAAAATTAGATACTTCAAAAGTACAAAACAGAACTGAAAACCAAATGCATACATTTGTGAAGTGTTTCTATGATGCTTAATAGGGATTACCTACAGTGATCTTTTAATTATCATTATGTCAATTTGGAAATTGGCAAAACTAAACATACAGAGAATGTAATACTATTAAGAAAAGGAAGGAAATAATGACCACAAAGTCAGGATAGAGGCTTTCTCTGGGAAGGAGAAAGGCTGTTATGATCAAGAAGGAGCAGGTAGGTGGTTTTGGGGATTCTGGATGTTCTATTTCTTGCCCCAGGTGGTAGCTACATAAGTTTTTATTTCATAATAATTTACTTCATAATAATATGGCTTATGTTTTATAATTTAAAAACTTGGTTAAAAGAAGGAAAACAATTATGGGAAGAACAAGAGAAAAGCTAATTATTTTTTTTCTATGCCTGTCTTGTTTATAAGAATAGGCATGTTATCATTTAAAGGATATCAAATGAGGAGTTATCTGTGCAATGCAATATATTTTTGTTTAGTCATAGTCAGTAAATAACTGGAAGATATAACTTCTGGTTTTATAGTCAAATTATTTCATGGTCATTTTCTAAGAACAAGCAAGGATCTTTAGTATGAATTCTGTATTTAGAAGTATCATTTGTAGACCAGTTAGGAAAAATGACTAGAGATCTCTGAGGCATTTAATTCTTAGGTTTGATTCTGTATTGTGAGAATTTTTATGTGGTTTTGTTTTAGATAACGAATATTGCAATTACTAGATTTCCATTTTTCTAATGTTAATATAGGCTCAAATTAACTAATTACTTTTTTTTTTTACTCAATTAGGCTTTTTGGGTCTTGATTAATGCTTTCTAGGGAGTATTCAGTGATTATTTTCAGAACTGTTACATGGAGTAACAACACCTTTTGTTTTATTCCATCTGTATATAAAGCTAAAATATAACATCTGTACAGCAAAGAGGCAATTAAGGCCTAGTACAATTATACCAAAAATATTTTGAGAACATATTCAATGATGTTTTCTTTATACTTTAATGGATTTTTTAAAAATGTAGTGTAGTCTGCAGATTAATCTTTATCTTATGTTTTCTTATATTTTAATTCTTAATCTGTTTAAAGTGCTATTTTTACACTCATTATAACTTTATTTCAATGAAATGTAATTAACTGTTAGTTTTAATTCTTTAATAAAAAAACATAGTGTTGAAATTCAGTCTTTTCTAATCACAAAATGCCTATTTTAAAGAAATTAAAATTATAAATCTTAAAAAGCCAGAAGCTAAGCAAGATAGGCATTGAATACCTTTCCTGTTTTCTGTTCAAAGCTTTTTTGTTTGTTTAATTCAGATTGTTTCTCCTTCTCTCTCCCTTCTCTCTCCCTTAGTTTTCTAGTATTCCTTTTATAAATGAGCCATAAAATGCCCGGACTCAGCGGAGTATGGATTATTATTATTTGTTGTGTTTGTTTCTTACAAGCTAAGTCTCTTTACAATAACTGAGGCAAGTTAAATTTAAAATAGTCTTAAATAATCTGTATTAAATAACAACTTGGAGAAAAAACAAGAAATCTACCTCCTCTTAATTTGTTTTTTGGACATTAAACATAAACATTAATCTGATTATGATTACTGTATAGTTGCCATTCTAAACACATTAATTAAAATAAATCAATATTGTTTATTCCTTATAAAAATATTTGTTCAAAACATTGAGCTGAGTAGTATATTGTTACAGAAATGATATTTAGTGTGAATTATTTTGCTAAGGAATTCATTTAACTGATCTCATTAACTATTTTAATTTTAAATGTTTTTCTCTGCTTTTATGAAAAGTACATTGCTTAAAAAAATTTTTTTTAAAAGACCTAATCCCTACTTTGCTTTTTCATACAGCGTGGTAAAAGATTTGGGAGCCAACATAACCACTAGTGTGTTATATTTAAAATTTCCTTTGTTGCTTGCTTGCTGCATGCAACAATGTTGTTCTTTCTTTGACACAGACCCAGACAAAGCCTGAGTATAGCAAGGAAGCAGACAGCACGCCTCCAGAAGTAGCCCTTGCCTGGCTCCAGGATTTGTAAACAGAAACATCCTAGGCTCCATTGAGGCAGACAGCGGTTCCCTGTCTGTTCTGCATTCAGGAAGCGCTTGCTTTTACAATCCAAGCCATTGCAGGCATACATAGCAGTGTTTACATTTGGCTGAGTATTGAACTGAAAAAGCTAATAGAGAGGAAGGAAGAATAGGATTTATTAGCGCTAGGGGAACAAGACAATTTCAGGTATAGCATATATATAAAAAAGAGGGAAAAAAGATAAAAAAAAACATGTTAGAAGCTTTTTTATTGCACACATATGTAAATATACATATTGAATATTTTTCCTGGCAGTTTTTCAAGGGTCTCATATTTTTAGACCTTGTGACAAAGTTTTCCATTTGAAATATTTAACCATCAGCATAGTTTTTTTTAACATGTTTAAAAACCTAATACTTTTTTCATCTTCCCTGTTATATGAATTAATAATTTCTAGTTCAGATTTTGAGTTAATGAACATTTTTTTTGTAAAAGTTATGTTGTATTTTTCTTTGTAAATTTGAGAATAAAATCAAAGAAAATGCTGAGCTTTCATAAAACATTAGAAGATTCATACAGAATTTTAGATTAGGAGGACCTTAAAAGTCACCCAGTATAACTTACACTTCTTGAAGAAGAGTTTAACATATTTTAATAGCAAAGTTACAGGAACAGCACAGAAAACAGACATAAAAATATGTACTTGTTCGTAGGAAAACTCAGAAAAGTATAATGAATGGATGGTATCTACTGTAAACAAAAATACTACAAATGTCACAGAGAGATAGCAGACAAAGGTTGAAATGGAAAAATTGGAACTCAGACGCAATAACTTAAAAACACTAATAGGCCCTGAGAGTATCACTAATTAGTATTTAAAATTATGTCTCCAATCATGTAGAAAAAAATTTTGGTACTATATGTTTAGTTTAAGAAGGCAGAAAAATGTATACTATGTTTTAAAGAGCCTTTTATACAAAATAGTTCAAATTAAAAAAACATTTCATCGTAGATACTCATTGACCTCTTTTTTGATTTTTTTTGGCTCTGCTGTACTCAAGGCTATCTTGCCTTTTATTCCAGGTAAAACCAGCACTTATGTTCTTATGAAACATGTTTAAATCACACCCCCTACACCTTTGTTTATGGCTTAACTACCATTTTTAAGACTGGATATAGCTCTTCTCATCTTCTCAGCTATTTCAAGTTTCCTCTTGGTAGTAGAAGAGCATAGCTGTTGCAAAATTTATTGAATTCCACTGCAGAATAACTGGCTTTTTATTTAAATTGCTACCCCTCCTTTTTATGGGTGCCATCCATAAAGAGTTTGATCTCATTTATTTTAAGGATAGTGCCATGTTTGTTCATTTCACTGAATAAAATATGGATCTTTTGCAGAAGAAAACTGCCTGATTTTATATTTCTGATGCTAGTCATTGTTTTGTAATTGGAGATGTCGTTAAGAATGCTGTCTACATACAGATAATGCTGAACAGGCTGCTATTTGAACAGACATGCACATGTGAGGAACATTCTTTGATTTACAATTGCATTTACTCTTTACACAATCTACTGTTTGCAGTATTCTTGTTAGCTTCAGGATCAGCCCCAAGCTTCTGCACAGAAACGGACCTTTTGGTTTCATATCAGGCTGCTCTATCTACCTCAGTGGTTTTTCAGGCACCCATGACTATGCAAAAAACAGAAACTGTATTGAGGAACATCTTTTAAATGATTTTGTCTTCCTCTCCTTATTTACTTCAGTAGTTCACTCTAAATAAATCATTCGATTATCCTATGTTGATGATTCTTCTAAGATATAGATAGCCCAGTGTAATCGATTTATTATGTGCCTGTTTTAGTAATCTTTTAATATTTGGAAGTAAGGAGAAAACAGAGAATAAAGGCTTATATTTGGAGTAAACCTCTTGGCCATTTAATATAAACTAGGATTCAAAGGTGACAATGTGAAATTGCTATGAAATTGTAAAAGATGCCTGTGGTATGTTTATATTTTGTAGGTTGAAAACTATCATTTTATTATGCAGTTTATTTGGCATAGAACTTAAGGGGAATTTTTGTTTCTACAATAAATCAGATACTAGCATTTCTAAACTCAGTCTTTCAGTGAAGCTGGGACACCAAAAGTAGGATATTAGAGGATAATTCCTCAATAATAACAAAGCAGGAACATTCTTTAACCCAGCTAATAAAGAGGACAGCTCATACATGAAAACTGGTACCACTTTGTAAACTCCTATAGAGCAAAAAGTGAGTTCTTTTAAAATGATGGTGGTTGGGTTTGCTTCTTAAAATAAAAATAATGCTTATTTATTGTAGAAAATTTAGAAAGTACACATATGAAAGTTGTTCAAAATCTTTAACATTTCAATGTATTTTTTTCTAGTCTTTTCTGTGCCTAAGTATTTTATAGTCAAACATATGATGTAAAACATGTAGTTCAACATGAAATGCCATCTAACCCAAGTCAAGAAAGAGAACATCCCAGATCACCCATGTTGTCTCTTCCTAATTACAACTCATATTTCCTCCTTAATGATAGCTATTATTCTGACTCTTGTGATAATGATTTCCTTGCTTTTCTTTATAGTTTATCTTCTGATATAAGCCCGAGTTTAATATATTTTAATTTTTTCAGTTTTTGAACTTTATATAAATTAAATCATAGCATCTTCTTTTGTGTGTTGTTGTGTTCACACAACATGATGTTTTTTACAATTTGTTTGTATTGTGAGTGAAGCTGTAGTTCTGGCATCTTGTTTGTTTTTAAAAAAAGTACTGAATGCAAGTCACTTCTATTGTTGTACAGTGTCCCATTGCATGGATGTACCACGGTTTACTTTTCTATTCTCTTGTTGGTAGACATTTGGGTTGTTTCTAATTTTTGTTTACTATGAATAATTCAGCTATGAACATTTTTGAATGTGTGTCCTGGTACACATGTGCATGAATTTCTCCAAAGTATAATATGTATACCTAGGAGTAGAATTACTTAGTCATTGGGTATATATATCTTTAACTTTAGTAGATAAAGTTAAAATGTTTCCAGAGAAGTTATAGCAATTTGAACTAATCCAGAAATATATGAATGTTGGCTTTGCTAACACTTTTGCTTATAATATTTGTTCATGGAGTTTTAAAAAGGAGATTAAAATATAAGGCATCAAAAACAAGTAATTGGGCAGGTGATAATGAAGGTCAAGTGTTTTAAAGTCTTTCTACTGCCCAGAAAACGGGCAGACAAGGGCAAATAATCTAAATAAGATAGTAGGTATAAACACAAAGATGTTACTAATCATATTAAATGTAAATGGATTAAACACTCCAGTTAAAAGACAAAGTTTGGATTGAATTAAAAACACTCTAGCATCCACATGCAAATGAAGTTGGTCTTCTACTTCGCACCATATACACAAATTAACTAAAGTGGATCAATAACCTAAATGTAAAAGCTAAAACCATGGAAATTTTAGAAGAAAACATAAAGGTACATCTTAATGACCTTGGATTTAGCAATGAAGTGTTACATATGACACCAAAAGCACAAGCAACAAAAAGAAAAAATAAATAATAAAATAAATTGGACTTTACCAAAATTAAGAACTTTTATGCTTCAAAGGACATAACAAAATGAAAAGATAACCTACATACTACAACATGGATGAACCTTGAAACCATAATGCTAAATGAAATCAGCCAGACACAAAAGAACAGAATTTGCATGATTCCACTTATATGAAATATCAAGAATAGGCAAATGCATAGAGACAGAAAATAGATTAGAGGTTACTAGCAGCTGCGAGAAGGGGAGAATAAGAGGTTAATGCTTAATGGTTATGGAGTTTTCTCTTTGGGG
The DNA here is from genome assembly GCF_000325575.1 of Pteropus alecto. Taxonomy (NCBI): domain Eukaryota; kingdom Metazoa; phylum Chordata; class Mammalia; order Chiroptera; family Pteropodidae; genus Pteropus; species Pteropus alecto. The sequence continues at coordinate 64,906,588 of NW_006442484.1, forward strand.
TAATAAAACAGTTTTGAAAACAGTGATAATGATTGTATAACATTGTAAGTATAATTAATGCCACTGAGTTGTACAATTACGAATGGTTAAAAAGGCAAACTTTATGTTACATATATTCCACTATAATTTTAGTAACAAAATAATAATGATTAATAATGTAATATACTAAAATCCATTGAATTGTACACTTTAAATGGGTGATTTTTATAGTTATGAGAATTATATCTCAAAGCCATTTTTTATAAAAATAAAAAACACTAATAGTACTACTATAGTGTAGGTCGTTTACATGAGATACATCTAAAACATAAGGATACAGAAAAGTAAACAGTAAATTTGTGGGAAAAATACACAAATACTAGCTATGTTAGTCACAGATCAAATGGCCTTTTGGGCAGTAAACATTGCCAAAGACAAAGAGAGTCACTTCATAATGATAGATATTCGATTTAATAGAAAAATATAACAATTTAAAATTTGTATGTAGCTAATAATATAGCCTTACAATATATGAACCAAAAATGGATGCAACTAAAAGAACACAAGTTTTTAGCTATAATGGAAGATTTTGGCTCTTTCTGATAATTGATAAGCAGTCAAAAATTTAATAATCAGAAGATTTGAACTACTCAGTGAATAGATAGAAACAGCCTTACCAGTTTATTATAAGGACAATGATGTATAAGTAACAAATTAGAGTATTGATTCTTAATGATATGAGACAGTGCTAATTGAAAAGAAGCAGAACAAAGTTGGATATAGTAATTCCAGTCTTGTTTAAAATGCTTTATATGCAGATTGGAAAAGCTTTATCTTTGGCTTTATCAGTTTGACTAGGATGTACATTAGTAAGATTTTCTTTGCAGTTATCCTTGCAGTTTGCAGTTTGTAGACCAAGGTCTTTCACCAGTTTTGGAAAAGTTTTGTGTGTTACCTCTTCCAATATTTCTTCTGCACCATTTTCTCTCTCCTACTGTCATTCCAAATACATATATATTTGGCCATTTGATATTGTCTCAGAGATATTGGATTCTTTGTTCTTTTTTCCTCTGTTTTTTTCTTTGTGATATAGTTTGGATATTTCTGTTGCTATGTATTCAAGTTCACTTATTCTTTTGTCAGTCATGCTCTTTCTAATGATAATCACATCAAAAGAATTCTTCAGGTTCACTACTATACATTTATTTTCTAACTTTTCTATTTGGCTTTTTTCTAATAATATCTCTATCTCATCTGACATTTCCCATTCATTCACTCATGTGTCTACTTTTTTCACTATATTCTTTAGCATATTTATCATAGTTATTTTAAAGTCTCTACCTGATATTTTCATCATCTGCAGTGTTTCTGTTGACTACTTCCTGACATGACATTGAACCATATTTTCTTCATGTGTCTTTTAATTTCTGGTTGAATAATGAACATTGGTGGCAAAAGAAAAGTAGAGTGTAAAATAAATAATACTTATGTTCAGAAAAGGATACATTCTATTTTGTCAAGCCCCTGGAATTGAGGTCTAAGTGAATATAGTCAGTAGCTGAGCTGTATCTGGGCTTTGCTGTTGTCTAAGTTTGCTTCAGTTCACTATAGGATTCAAATGATTTGAGGGCAGGATGAACCTTCACTTTAGTAGGGTTTAGAATATCAGTGTTTGTGAGATTTCTCTTAGTTTTTCTTCTTTGCTTTCAGCCTTTGGTACCCTGTATACCATGACACTTAGGAAAGAGCTCTCTCAACTTTTTTGCCCCATGCCCAGCCACTGATGGACACTGTCTTGTAATCATTGAGGTTCTGGAGTGCCCAGAATGTTTGTCTCAGCTTTCTTACCCTATCCTCAGACTTCAGCAGGTCCTATGTACCTTGATCTCAGAGGATTCTCTTTAGTTCTCTTGTCCTGCCTCTATTCATACTTGTGAGTACTTGGTGAAGGTCTGTATAAATGAGTTGGTAGGTGACTGTAAACTTTCTTTGTGTCTGTAGCCCCTAGGTATTCTCAGCTATCATGCTATTCAGTACTCAGCCTTTAATTTTTTAAAGGTAAATGTGAGTAGTAGGAAGCCTTCCTACTCAAATCTGTGTTGGTGTTCTCTTCCCTTCACTGCATCACCAAGAGTTACGGTGGTCTTAGGTTTCTTTTCTCTTAGAAGGGATTTGTTACATTTTAGTTTTTAATTCTTTGGGTATTTGTGGAGTTAGCTTTTAATGAGCTTTAATGGAAAGGCTAGGATTTTGTAGGTTTTCGGGCTTGTTAGGGTGTCTTGGCACGTTATTAACATAGAAGCAAAATTTTCTTGCATTGTTTTACACCCTAAGTAGAATTGGAAATCAACTTTTTCACATTTTAACACTTCTAATGTGATATTTCATCTTATCTAAAAAACCATCAATTGAAAGTCTTAACCTTGATTTTCTTACCACTAAGAAAGGAAAACACTACGAAATAATGCTAAAATGCTATCAATTGTATGATGCTTCCCACTTTAAGAGATTTTAGATGTGATCAATGTGTATATTAAAATTGATTAAATATGGTACTCCTAACTTGCACAGAATGTCTACTCAGCAACCTCCCCTCAGTGTGTCTGTCAACAGACCTTTTGAGGAAGTTGAGTTCTATTGTTTTGAAACCTCTCCATTAGTCAGCAAAATGTTGATGGTTGCTAAAGTATAGTGTTGGGTATTTGGAGGTTCTTTGTACTCTCTCTACTTTTGCGTACAGTCATATACCACATACCCAACACTATAATAAAATATCATAGACCAAATGACTTTACAGAAATTTATTTCTCACAGTCTCAGAGGTGGGTCTGAGATTAGGGTGCCAGCATGGTTGGATTCTGTTGGAGACTCTCTTCCTGGCTTGCAGATGGCTGCCTGCTCAATGTTTATTCACATGGGAACGAGAGAGAGAGAGAGAGAGAGAGAGAGAGAGAGAGAGAGAGAGAGAGAGACCGCACGCGAGCGCGCGAGCATGTACCTCTCTTTTGTTACAAAGATACTAATCCCATCATAAGGTCCCTGCTCGTAGTCTTATCTAAACCTAATTATTTCTCAAAGAACCTTTCTCCAAAAATCATCACAATTGTGTTAAAGTTTCAGTATATGTATTTTGAGGGAATATAGTTAAGTCCTTAACACACACTACAGTTGAGCCTTGAACAGGTTTAAACTGCATAGGTCCATTTATACAGATTTTTTTCAATAAATGTGCAGTTGTTATCTAACAAGGGCCCACTGCCAACGCTCATAGGAGCCAATATTATGGCACCGGCTTTTGAGTAAAGAAAAAGCTTTTACTGCTAAGTTGACTGGCAAGGAGGCAGGAGACAAGGCTCAAATCTGTCTCTTCATCCAGAGTTTAGGGGGAGTTTTAAGAGGTTAGAGGGATGAAGCTGGTATGTGAAAGTGCTGATGGGGCAGGTTTTGACTGGAGAGCTTTGGAACTTGGCCATTAATGATAAATTATGGTAAGGGGCTTCAGCACCAGATCTTCCTGGACAGCGGACCCTTTGCTTCTGAAAGGGTTCCAGTGTTCAAGTTCAGATCATGTTCTGGTCCTTTGGTTGGAGGTAACAGGTGGCGCACAGAGTGAGACTTTGGTGCAACTGGATGTCAGAGTTCTCTCTCTCACATGCTTCGGCTGCATGACTTGTAGTTTTGGTTTGTTGTCTCTGTAAAGCAACACAGTATCTTGTTAGAAACAGGATAGGACCAATTTGAGCTGGTTCAGTAGTTACACAGTTAACGCTCCATATCCCCAGGTTTTTTATCCGAGGATTCAACCAACCACAGATCAAAAATATTTTTAATCTGCAGATGGGCCTGACTATATGCATTATTCTCTACATTATTTTATATATGGGACTTGAGCATCCAAGGATTTTTGTATCCACAGGGAGTCCTAGAACCAGTCTCTCACAGATACTGAGGGAAGACTTAAGTTTTGGGGGAGTCAAAAGTCATATGCAAGTTTTTGACTGTGTGAGGGGATTGGCACCCTTAACCCCCATTTTATCAAAGATTAGCTGTAATGAAGATAATAATAGGAGAAATTGTATGTTGGAGGAGAGGGTATTTGAGAATACTCAGAACTTTTGATGTAGTTTTTCTGTAAACCTAAAACAGCTGTAAATAATACAGTCTATTAAAAATAATAAAAGCAAGACCAGTATAAAGATTGTGAATTTCAATTTCAGAGAGATTTAAAAATAGGTGAACTCTCTTTGATATTTACTGCTCAATAGAATGCTAAATATGACAAGAACAAGCCATCATTATGGAACCCCTTTTGGTCATTCTTTTCCTTTTGCCTTCTTTGAACCTATCTGTTTTACTTTAAATGCCA
>NW_006442484.1:64912414-64929113 GCF_000325575.1 Pteropus alecto
CATAAATATAATGTCCAAAATGAAACATTTAAAATACAATATGCTTGATTTTGATTGAGTTTAAAGAATGATTAAATAAGGATATTAGCAGTCATCAACCCCAGCCTCTAGTCATTATTACCAAATACTGCGTGATTACCGCCAGTAAAATAAAAAATGAACAGGGTAACTCATTCCAATTTAGACAGCACCTTTTATAAGCCATAAGTTTTTCTGTACGCTGAGCTAAAAACTGCTGTTCTTGAACACACACTAATTGGATCTTGTTATTCTCTCTAGCTACAAGTCTTTTTCCACATGAAGACAGCTATCATATGCTCTCAAGTTTTCTCTTTTTCCATATCAGACACTTTCAGTTTTTTCTACTCATTACACTTCAGGGTTCTCATACCTTAGTGTCTTCCGGCTATACTGCAGTTTGTGTACATCCATCCTAAAATGTGTTTCTCTAGACATAACCTGATCCATAGAATGGAACTAACACATAAAATGGTTTACATGCTCATTAAAGCCCTATGATTTAGATATGTGTGTTCCTCTTCTGCAAGTGATAAACTTAGGCTCAGAGAGGTAAAGAAATTTTCTGAAGACCACATATAAGTGGAAGAACTGAGTTTTAAGTCCAGTTCAGATTTGACTAAGTACTTAGACTCCCATCTGAGCCTCACAGAAGATTTGTGAGGTAGAGAGTATTATTTTACAGTGAGAGAAGTAAAGACTAGAAAAGTCATAGAACCTGCTAAAGGCCACTGCGAGAGTGGTGTAGAGGCAAGATTTAAAACCAAAATTGATTCTAAAGATCGTTCTCTTAAATATTATACTATTCTGTCTATGCTATTCTATGATATGGTTGATAATTTAATAATTAGGAGCATAACTAACAGGTATTTCAGTGTTCTAAATCTATATAAGATAATCTATATGATGAAATATATAATCTGCAGTTATCACAAATTTATTAATTTTCATTTCCTGTGATGCAAAAATATTGCTGATTTGACTATTTACTGATATAACCTTTCTTTCAATATATAACAAAATACTAAAAAACAAAGGATAACTATATTTAAAAAATTTTTTTCCAGTTCCAGTCGACCTTTAATATTTTATTAGATTCAGGTGAACAGCATAGTGGTTAGACATTTATATAACTCATGAAGTGATCCCACATTAAGTCTGGTACCCCCCTGACACCATACATAGTTATGACAGTATTATTGACTATATTTCCAATGCTGTACTTTACATCCCTGTGAATATACTGTAGCTGCCAAACTGTACTTCTTAATCCCTTTACCTTTTTCATCCAGACTCCTAACCCCCTGCCCATCTGGCAACCATCAATTTGTTCTTTGTATCTATGAGTTTGTTTTTGTTTTGTTTGTTTATTTATTTTGGTTTTTAGATTCCACATATAAGTGAAATTACATGGTATTTGCCTTTCTCTGACTGACTTATTTCACTTAGCATAATACCCTCTAGGTTCGTCTATGTTCTCACAAACAGTAAGATTTCATTCTTTTTATGGCCAAGTAATATTTTATTGTACATATGTACCACATATTCTTTAAGGATAACTATATTTTAAAATTTGTTTTCTTTTAGGTCCACCTCATTCATTTAACCGAGATGAGACAATAATCATTGCTTTGGCATCAGTCTCTATATTAGCTGTTTTGATAGTTGCCTTATGCTTTGGATACAGGATACTGACAGGTAAAAATATCACTTTTTATTCTATTGTTTATTAAACATGCTATTTGATCAAAATTTATTTTCTTCTTTTTAAAATCCTATGCTAAAAAAAAATCTGTTATAGTAGCTCCCATCTTTCTCTCTTAACGAACTTTTTTCCTCTAGTTTTTATGAAAAGTTTCAAACATATGCAAAATACCTATCACCTAGCTTCAACAATTATAAAATCTGTATATTATCTGTAACCCCACTTACTACACCCCCTTCTGTGCTACTGGATTTTTTTGAAGAAAGCATAGATACCATTTATTCACAAATACTTTAGTATTATCTCTGAAATAGAAAGACTTAATATATATAACCATAATACCATTTTCACATCTTATAACAGTAATTCCTCAGTATCATCAACTGTTCAGTTGGTTCTAATAAATTTAGGTTTGATGAGCTTTTTAGGAGATCAGCACTCATTCATTGATTTGAATAATTTTAATAAAACTATTCTTTAATGTTTTGGCAGTATTTCTTAAGGTTTTAAACTAGGTCTATTGCTGGAATCATCTCCCAGAATTCAGCTTTGGTGTTATTTATCATTCATCTTCATTTAAAGATGATTCCTAGTTTAGTTAAGTTTTATTCTCATTAACATTAGATATAAGTCTTGCTACCAACCATTCTATAGCTCTTCTTTTTTGATGGTAATATAATAAAAAGTGTATAAAGATCTTCATTTTAAAAGAAGCACACATTAATAACTTCTTTTGTCTATTCTTATAGGAGACCGTAAGCAAGGTCTTCACAGTATGAACATGATGGAAGCAGCAGCGTCAGAGCCCTCTCTTGACCTAGATAATTTGAAACTGTTGGAGGTAAGATGGCTCTTAGATTAGGGACCGTTCTTTCTGCATCCATATCTGAGATAGTGACTTCATTCACTCACTAAATCATTCATTCATTTGTTCAACAAGCATTTATTTAGAGTATCAATTACGTGCCAAGGCCTATTCTAGGCACTGAGAATATAGGTGAACGATACAGATATCCCTCTTGAGTCTTATATTCTAATGGGAGAGAGTCTACAAACAACAGGTAAACAAATGAATGTATATTATTCAAGTTGTAAGTGCTATGAAGAAAAATAAAACAGATATGAGATAAGAAAGTTATAAGAAGAGAGTTATTAAAGTATATTTAGAAAGGAAATGATCTTTGAGTATAGACTTGAACAGAGTATAGGAATAAAAACATGTGAAATACTAAGAAGAATGTGTCAGGTAAGGAATCCATAGTAGATGCAAAATATGTACTCCTTGTCTGTGCATATATTTTTATAGGTACATGTGACTGTCATATATTGCATAGAATTTAGTTTTCATTTGGTAATTAATCAGAACCTATGGTAAAAGTTTTACCATGATGAATGTTTTAATGATCTTTATTAGGATAAATAAACTATGATCCCCAAACCAGAGATCATTAAATAATAGATAACTATGATCCTCAAACTACAAAGACCGTTAAATAATAGATATGGCATATTTGGTTATATAAAATATTTTAAGAACCGTTCATTTGGGAGAAAAATATAGTTAAATGCCAAATTAAAAATATTTTAACACAAAAACTAAGAATTAATAAATAGCTAGTACAAATCAATATGAAAGAAATAATCCATAAAAATGGATAAAAGAGATGAACTGGCAATTCACAAAAGAAATGGCTAATAAATATATAGGAAGATGTCCAATTTACTTAAATTGGGAAAAAAAAAAAAGAAAAACCTATTAAAGCCATAGAATTTCATCCTGGACTGAGTAAAAGAAACGCTCCCAAACATTGCTAATTTACCATATGTTGATACAAACTTTCTAAAGGACAATTTATCTGTTTGTTAAATTTTAACCTAGAAATAATGAATAAAATATAACAAATATTGTTAAATAAATGATAGTAAATCCCTCACCTGTTTCAGTAAAAAGTGAGAGAAATCCCAAGAGGCTAAAAATTAAGAGAACAGGTTACAATTTGCTAGTCTTTTGTGTATTGAGTAATTTATTGTATCCCGGATATTGTGAGTGTTATATTGTGGAAACTCTGAGTTTTTTAGGTTCTTCTGAAGTGTTTTCACTTTCAGTGTTTGTTTTCGTATGCAGTTATCTTGGTTGGACATAACTGCAAACTTGTCTTGGACGGAAATCCAAATCTCAGTTCAATTATTTTGTCTTTAGCTGGAATTTGTCCCATTCACTGGGTTCCCCCTCTGTGACTCTGTTCTAGAATTCTCCTCTCACTTTCTAGCAGCTATGGTTGCACCAAATTCTGTTCTCTGGTTCCTGGGGCCAGAGAGATTATGAATTTTCTTTTGCATTTTTAGCTCCACTGTATAGTGCTGATTTAAGCCTGCTCTCAGGCTAAAAGCTATAAAAATGGGTAGCCCATTCTATTCCATTCTTTTCTTCTAAGTGTTGACTCCCTTTAGAATCACCCTCTTTTTGTTCATTCTCCAGCACTTTTTGAATTCTTTTTATAATTTTGTCCAGAATTTATAGTTGCTATCTGTAGGAGGGCTGGGTCTATCTAGTAGGATCTTCTGAGCCATGTAGGATGCAGACTTTATTAGTTTCTTGGTAATGGAGTAATTTAAACTTGAAGCAGTAGAGAGCTTTGGCACACATATAGACTTACACTTTATTTGGTAAATTCGATTGTTGTGATATGAATTAATACCTTGCTTTCTTCAAAACAAATTTGCAGCTGATCGGTCGGGGTCGATATGGAGCAGTATATAAAGGTTCCTTAGATGAGCGTCCAGTTGCTGTAAAAGTGTTTTCTTTTGCAAACCGTCAGAATTTTATCAATGAAAAGAACATTTACAGAGTGCCTTTGATGGAGCATGACAACATTGCTCGCTTTATAGTTGGAGATGAGAGAGTCACTGCAGATGGACGTATGGAGTATTTGCTTGTGATGGAGTATTATCCCAATGTAAGTTCTTCATAAAAAATAAACTGACATTTATGTGAACAGTCAATTAGATTTTCAGGAAGACCACTGTTATGTAGAGCATTGCTATTTTGCAAACTGGTTACTAAAGGTCTGCAAAGAGATAAGGATCTCATATCAGAAAGTGAATCAACTAAGTCACTGATTAACCATTGAAAACCCCCTACCCCCTGATTTTCTTGGTGAAAGAAGCAATGCTTTCATTAACATTTCATTCTAGTACAAGCTCCGTATCCCAGACTGGTTGGTACTAAATAGATTGTGGATGAGCACCTTGAGTAGCACTGACATATATATTTACAGAAGCCTCCTGTTTTCTACTTGTAAAACATAGCAACATAATTTGTATTTGTACTGATAAGAGATACAGTGTAAAGAAAGAATTTGAAAGACTTTATTTTTTCTATCTTAATTTGATAAATCAAAGAAATGTTTAAAATGAAATAACCATTTGTAATTTTTAATCTTGGAAAAATAAAAATTGATAACATTTAAATACTTTTTTCCATCATTTCTCTACCTACAGAAATATCTTGCCAACTTTTTTGAGATTCTGAAATGTCATAATTCATTAGCTCTCCATGGAATCCTAACTTATAAAAATCCTTTATAAGGCTGCTCACTTACCTTCTTATGTTCAAGTAAATTAGTTACACTTTTTTTTTTCCTTCTATATAGGGATCTCTGTGCAAGTATTTGAGTCTCCATACAAGTGACTGGGTAAGCTCTTGCCGTCTGGCTCATTCTGTGACTAGAGGACTGGCTTATCTTCATACAGAATTACCACGAGGAGGTAAGACAATGAATAAAAGGTGAATGACACTCATGTGGAGTCAAAATTAACAAAGGGAATTTTTATTCATATCTTCAAAGTAAAAATATATTTTATATTATAGCAGATTCATTATTACCCAGCTGCTTGAAAGATCTGGCATGAGAAAAGTATTTGAAATGAAACAGGAAGAATAAGAAAAAGAACTAAAAAGTCTGGAGGGGTCATGGATACCATTTAGAATTTGATTGCAGTTCTGAACACTTTCTCTGCAAAGATACTTGTATGGACATATTAGTTTAAAACATTTTTTTTTAAATTTATCAATTACAGTTGACATTCAACATTATATCAGTTATAGGTGTACAGCATAGTGGTTAGACATTTATATAACTCATGAAGTTATCCCCCTCATATGGGTATACTTTAAATAAAGTGTTCTTTTGATTCTAAGGGTTCAAAGACCTTTTTAAGTTCATCTGTGGACCTTGATTAAAAACCTCTTAGCTAGGCTATTCACTATCACTTCTTTAGTTTTAACTTCACATGAATCTTTATTCCATAGTTTGTTGGACTTTAGTATAAAAGCCAAATGGTATATTTTTATAAGCCAGTGCTTCTCTTAGCTAGAATTAGATTTGGTCAAATCTTTTGGGAGGAAAAAGTTACAGGCTTCAATAAGAATAAAAATTTTTTTTTTCCTCATGTGAGAATCTAGAGACAGTCAAAATTTGTTTGGCAGCATCAGGCTCTTATATTTCTCCTGCATTATGCTTTTTATATGGTTTATATTTTCAAGGTCACCTCATTGTTCATTATGCTATATTCTCATCAGCAGAAAAGATGAAAGGAAGGAAGGAGGAATCGCCCACTTTTGCCTCCAGAAGTCCCAGTCTTAAGTTTACCCTTTATTTAGTCTATGCTTAGCTACCACACTTAACTACAAGGGATGCTGAGAATATTGTTTTGTTTTGTTTTGTTTTAGCTGGGTGTATTGTTGCATAAGTAATATTGGGTTCTGTTACTTAGTAGGAAGAGGAGAATGCATGGTAGGGAGTCAGTCTTTGCTAGTGTTTCAGAACTGTGTGGTGTTATGCTCCTTGCTTTAACTACAGTTTTCTTCAGCAAATGTACATTTTTGCTAGTTGTTCAAAGCATCTCTTTAATACATTTTCTTTCTCACTTTGTTTCAAAATACACCTCAGATCACAGGCACCTCTAAATTAGCTCTGCTGTGAAAATCTGCCTTTGTGCTTTCTCAGGCTTTCATCCCTTACAGCATTTTCCTGTCATACTAGAGCCCAGAACATTTTTTAAAATTTCTCTGACCTCTGTGGTGAAGAGAATCCTTAATGTATCAATTTTTTAGATCTTTGTTCCATTGTGTAATACCATGGATCATCTTTTCTAATTGCTGCTTCATATATAAATAATTTCTCCTGAATAATTTATTAGTTCATTTATCTCAACATCTTGCTTTTCCTGAATATAGAATTGACCAGTGTTGTTACCTATGTCAGCAACTTGATGTACTCACTTTAGTGCTTTAGCACATTAACTGTTTGGACTGTATTTCCTTACTCTTAAATATTATTATAGCTCCTTTAAAGAGGTGGCTTAGCACAGAACTTAAAATACCATCCTAATCTCCCTTGTCAAAGCTTGCATGATTGAGCGAGGTTTCAAGTCAAACACTGATTGAAGAGAATGATTACCATCAAATATGAGTTTTATTTAAATGCAGATGTTATTCTTAAACATTACTTAATATTTTCATTAATTAACCTATTTTAAAAACGAGTATATGTATGGTACTGCAAAAAAACATAAGTATGGTAGCTATTTGAACTTATGGTTTTACCTATTATTTTAACAATATTCCAGCTATACTGTACTATTTCAAAATATTTAAAATGTCATTTCACTTTTTTCAGAGAACCCTATTCTTCACAGTATCTCCAGATGTAACTTTGCTGCGTAGCACAGAAATTTTATAATAAAGAATAATACTATTATTATTCATTTTTTGCTTCAAAATAAATTGAACCCATTTATTTATTTGTAATTGGTTTTCCCTGTAAATTTTTTCCTAGTGATAATATAAGATGAAATTATTATCATAAAAAAAATCTAACAAAGAAAGAACATGTATAAATCACTCAAACCTATTAACTAGTTTATGTATATCCTTCCATGTACTTTGCATGTACATGTGCCCTGCTTGTGCATGTGTGCTCCCCTGCCCCAATACTCACAGAGAGACCGTTTTTCATTCAGCTTTATTTTTTACCCTGTAATTAGTATTATGTCCTGCTTTCCTCTGAGATATTTGCCTGGTGCAATACTGTTGCACATGGCAAAATCATTGTATGTTCTACTTCTTTCTCTGCACTCCCACCCCCAAAATAAAAAAGATTGAAACGAATACTGAAGGGATTTTTAAAGGGACAGAAGTCTCAAAAAGACAGTCTATAGTTTTACCCTTTGCATTGGCGATAAATCTTATCTCGTTTTTTCTTTTCTCTTCCCCTTTCCTCCTTTGCTCCCTCCCTCTCTTTTTCTTTTCATTTTTAAATTCTTTTTTAATAGCAGAATGTATTACTTAATTTTCTCCTCTGGCTATCTCACTGACTCATCACACATTCTCCCCATTATTAATCTGGTTTCCCTAATGTGTGTGATCTTTTAATTTAAGTATTGATTTGGTATACAAACTTTTTCCAATATCTCTATAAATTTTCTTTTATAAATATCAGCTTGAGATTGTATCATGTATACTACCATGTATACTGGTGGTGGTGTATCCAGAATAAGAAATGAAGCTCTTCTAGGGGTTGAGTTGAGCCATGTTAATACAAACTTTGGAAGGGGGGACCAGGAAGTGGGAAGGGGAGTTGAAAGACATCAACTCTTAGATAAAAAAACTTGGTAACAGCTATTTTTTCTTTTAATTTGCCGTTGCTTTATTTATGTAAAAGGAATTATCTTCTATCTTTAGTTTCATCGTTGGTGAAATTGTAGTCTAATACTTGTTAATGAGAATAATACATGTAAATACTGAGTCTATTTGCACATAAATATAAACATTCAATAAACATCATTAACTTTGTTCCGATTGCTGTATTTCTTTGTATACCTAGGGAGTTATTTTAAATTTTAGAAATTATGCTGTAGAATTTTTTTAATTTCAAGAGCTATGGTCTTAATATAAGGTTCATATAAGGTTTCCTTATAAGAGGAAAAAAAATATGTGGTATTTTTGGTGAAGGGCTGGGGTTAGATATATTGTTTCAGTCGGCAAGTATTTACTCTGTGAATTCTTTTGAATTCAGGTGAAACATGTTCTTTCTGCCTTCATGGAATATATAGTCTAGTGATAAACAAGTAAGAGAATAATAGTGCTTTGCTTCTCTGTAAAATCAGAAAACAGGTTTCATATCTTGCTGAGAGGTACCAGCTCTTCCACTTGTTCTTTTGTCCATTGTAAAACTATTTCTAATTTGATTTGAAGAACTGAGGTGGGCTTAGAGAGCTGGCTAAACCTAGGGCAGAACTGGGATGTTCTCTCACAGGTTTAATCTGTTAAGCCATAGAAGAGTGTAAGATATGTATACAAATTTTGAAACCATGTCAGTTTTTTAATACTTATTTTAGTTTTTTGTTTGTTTGTTTATATCAAATATTCCTTTCTCAGTTGCGTTCTTTTGCTACCCTAAAATGAAGAGAAGAAAACAAGTGTGTGTTAAAATTAGAAGCAACAGCATTTTGGGTATTAGTTGCAGCTAAAGTTTAAAGCTTAATTATATGTACAACAAGAGTTATGTTGTAAAATATAATGTAGTGAAAATAGTGATGATTTTGAGTTTTTTATTTCTTTTGTCCTTTTTGTTATTAAATTATTAATGGTCAGAAGAATAACACTGTCTTTTATGTTTATGTAGTCCCTATAACTCGCATGTTCATTTCATGTCTAATAGTGCTATATAAGCATTAATAAATATTTGAAATTATCCAAACAGATCATTATAAACCTGCAATTTCCCATCGAGATTTAAACAGTAGAAATGTCCTGGTGAAGAATGATGGAACCTGTGTTATTAGTGACTTTGGATTGTCCATGAGGCTGACGGGAAATAGATTGGTACGCCCAGGAGAAGAAGATAATGCAGCCATAAGTGAGGTGAGTGTAGAAAAAAGGTATCACACTGACGTACTTTGAAAAAAAAATAATAATAAATTTCATTAAAGAATCCACTAACTACTCAGGATAATTATCCTCATATGCTAGCAATTATAGCATATTAGGAATTACAAAATTAAGAGATACCAAAGACATTGCATAAAGTTAGTTCATTAATTCACTGTGATAGTCTCTGCCATTTCAACTCATTTTTGACAAGCATTAGTAGAAAGTTTGTAGGAACCGATTTTTGAATCAAGAGTAAAATTATCAAGTTAAAGATAGGTCACCTGATAATTACTGTTACAACATGGAACATATCCTCTCTGACCTTTTCTCTCTGCATTCACATATACATGTCTATATGTACATGTGTATATTTTTAGTAAATTTTTTAAATGTTAAATGTTATACATATTGTTTTGCAGTTTTCCCACTGTGTCTTATAAATTTTACTGCATTGATATACATAGGAAAATCTAGCTCATTCTTTTTTTTTTTTTTTTTAGGCAAGGCAACACTTGGTTGACCTCACAGATTGCAAGGACCTTGTCAGTTTACAATCCCTTATTTATTTATATTTTTTTACTCCTACAGCACCTGGTCTTCCTAGGTGGCCTCCCATCCAAGTACTAACCAGGCCCGACCCTGCTTAGCTTCCAAGATCAGACGCGATCAGGCTTGTTCAGGGTGGCATGGCCGTAGATTCTAGCTCATTCTTATTGATTGATTCTGTCCCATAGGATGGACTTACACAGTTTAATTGTTCAAGAAGGGCATTTTATAGATTACAAAATCAGGTATAGAAAGCTTCAGTGACATTCTTAGGATCAAATAACTTATCATTGACATATTGTTTACCTGAAATTTATGTATAACTTGTTTCTAATGTCTGTCCTTCAGAATATACTACATTATCTTTTTGAAAACTATTTGTCTAATTTTTCAGGTTGGCACAATCAGATATATGGCACCAGAAGTTCTAGAAGGAGCTGTGAACCTGAGGGACTGTGAATCAGCTTTGAAACAAGTAGACATGTATGCACTTGGACTAATCTATTGGGAGATATTTATGAGATGTACAGACCTCTTTCCAGGTAAGAGATCTGCTGTCAAAAAGTGATATGTTTTGAAGTGAAGCAGTTATATCTTCTTTTTCTACCTATATTATGTTTTTACTTTTATTTAAACCTTCAGTTCCTTGCCACCTAGTGTTCAGAAACATTATTAGCCTGAATGAAAAACTTTTTAAAAAGACTCCATGTTTGCATCTGAATGCAAGTTAATTAATTGCTCATAATAGCTTATCTAATTGTGTTTAGTTTGGTCTCTGATTGCTTTAGCAGTCATCCTTTTCTTTATGCACCCTTTGAGCATTTGATTTTATTTTTAAGTTAATTTAATTAACTTATTTTTATATATATACATTTTTTATTAACTTTATTGGGGTAACATTGGCTAATACAATTATATAATTTTCAGATGTACATTATAACTTAACATCTATATATTCTATTGTGTGATTACCACCTAAAATCCAGTTTCCTTCAGCTACCATGTATTTGATCCTCTTTACCCACTTTTCCCTCCCCCTACCCCCATATTTGACACTCTTTACCACGTCTACCTCTCCCGTCCTCCCCCACCCTCTGAGCATTTGAGAAGCTACACTTACATCGTGTCCTGAATTGACCCAATTAATTAGAAGCAATGAATTATCCATTGGAACACTTTTTCTTTCATTCTTCCTTCCTCTTTTCCATTCTCCTTTTCTTCCTTTTTTAAAATTCTCCCTTCTTGCCTTCCTGCCTTCCTTTCAATGAAAGAACACTCATTTAATGTGAATGCTTATTTGACACTTACTTGAGATAACTGAGTTTATAATTTTTCTCTTTTTGTTAGGATTTTTTTCATCCCTGTCATTATTGTCATATAGAAATTTTAACTAACTACAATATGTGCATTGCATTCTTTTAGATTATGTACAAAATGATTTGATATATATGATCTCTATAGGAATAACACCATTAAAAGCATAGGAAAAGGAAAAACAGTCAGTCAAACCAGTACTGGACAAATTTGTGAAATGAAACTAATAAAAACAGATTAGTAGTGGGGTTAAAATTTTTTGCTTTAAAAACAGTAAGCATTTAACAATAGTTTATAATCTAAAATATATTAAATAATTAGTTAAATTAACTACACATTATAAGTTCTTATTTAGAAGTACATTTTCCAGTGAATTGGAAGTACAGAGTACCCAACTGAGGTGTTTTTCTGGAAATAGTAGCAATTATAGTAGTATCACAGTATTATTGGAATTTTGGAACTTTTGGAACTTTATATTTCTATTATGGCCACAGATTTTTTTAAACGTCCTAATCCAGAATTGTTGTTTTTTAGAAGTATTTCTGACTGAAAGGATTCTTATAGTGTTGATACACTGCCATCAGCAATAGTTTTTGAACAACTACTGCATTCAAAGAATAACTTATTTTTGATCTGATAATTAATAAAGAGCAATATTAGATGTTTAGATGAAAGGCAATTAAATCTTAGATGAATTATAATAGAAAAGAACTAGAAGTTTTAAAAAGAAAAAAGAAATAGGGTATTACTTAATGGATACAGAGTTTTAGTTTGGGAAGATGAAAAGAGTTCCGGAGATAGATCTTGGTGTTGGTTGCACATTGTGAATATACTTAGTGTCATAGAACTGCACATTTGAAAATGGTAAATTTTGTGTTATGTATATTTAACCACAATGAAAAATAAAAATAAAGAAAAAAGAGAGTTGCATTAAGATACACTATAATCTTAGATATAAAAATGAGGAAGAGGCACATGTGAGAGAAAATGTAGAGAAGGAATCTGTGATGTTGGTTAACTTTTGGAAAAAAGTCAAAGGAATTGAGAAATATTCAGAGATCTGAGAAATAGTGAAGGTGGCAGCCAGGAACTTAAGAAAAAATAGTGGTTTACATTGGAAAGATGAGTGAATTATGAAGACTTTTGGGTGAGGTATTGATAGACAACTGAAGAAATTTTTTAAAAGTTTAAAAGAATTGTCTACGGTTGTGCCACCCTGAACAAACCCAATCCCATCTGATCTTGGAAGCTAAGCAGGGTCGGGCCTGGTTGGTACTTGGCTGGGAGACCACTCAGGAAGACCAGGTGCTGTAGGTGTAAATAAAATAAAAAATAAGGGATTGTAAGCTGACAAGGTCCTTCCAATCTATGAGGTCAACCAAGTGTTGCCTCACCTAAAAAAAAAATTTTTTTTTTTTAATTTAAAAGAATAAAGAGGATGTCGAGAGAACTAAGATTAAAGTGATTATTTGGTAATTGTCTAATCGAGATGGTAATTGAGAATTTATGGGTGGATGTACTTCCGAAAGAGAACACATAAAGAGAAAAAATTTGTTGAGTCAAGACTAAATGTTGGGAGACTACTCCCCTGCCAAATAGGTTAGTTATAAAGACAAATGGTCAGAAAAAGAGAAAACTGAGAAATCATAGTATCTGGAAGTCAGTATTAGAAAGTGTTAGAATGAAGATTGATAGCAATAGATGTAATTGAAAGGTCAAAAAGAAATAGAACTGAGAAATGATCTTTGAATTTGAATAGAAGTATTCTTAGAGAAGTGTCTGTGAAATAAAAAGGATACTATAAATATTAATAAGCCTAGAGAAAGCATATAATAATAAAATTCTTGTAAAACATTTTTTAAAAACTTCTATGATATACTTCCAAATGCAGTACATGCTTTACTAATAAATGGAATCAATATGTAGTGACCGCTGACACTTTCATTAGCAAAATAATATGAATATTAACAAAACAATGAATTAGGTATCTCTATTACAAAGAAAGAGTGAAATGCTGCAAAATTTATATAAAGGAGGGAGAAGGAAGGAAGAAAGAAAAAAAATAAAGGCAAGAGAAAGAAAAAGAAAGGGATTAAAAATTCATAACTGCTTAGAGACATAATTAACAAGTAGAAAATGAGATGAGAAGCAGGGGACGACATCTGTTATTCTCAGATATTTTATCTATTTTGGACAGTTTGTAAGAAAATTAGATTATAAAACTTCCTTGTGGGGGGGGGGAAGAACTTCCTCAAACAATTCAGTGATGATCAAGTTTTAAGAAAACCCAGTAAGACTAATATCTTCCATGATAATGTTGTCATTAACATTCATCTTTGTGTTTCCAGTGTCTGATATGAAGTTAGCTCTAAACAAGTATCTATGGAACAATTAGATTTAGAACCATGAATATTTAGTAGATATTTGGTTAATCCTTAATGTCATTTAATTCACAAGATTGTGCATCTATTTCATTGAGCAAGTTTTCTCATTATAATTTAGACCTGATTAAAACAAATAAGTAAAATTGTGAAGTTTTACTTATTCTATTGAACCAGCATTTGAAGAAAAAATAATAAATAACACTTGGAAGGTATCATGTGTAGTGTATATGTCTCAGAGAAACAGGTAAGATACAGTAGTAAATATCTTACAGTTTGCAGATGGCATGGGTTGAGGTTTTATCATACGCAGTTTCATGAAAAAAAGTGATATACTCATTGGCAGGATTAAATCCTTTAGTTTTATTTTTCAAGTTCAATGTTAATGGTTTCTGATAAAAGTATCTGCTTAAATTCTTAGAATATGTAAAAATATCACTTGTATTTATAGATAGTATAATATTCCAAAAAATTTGGGCTATGCTGCATAGATTATAGAATTTTTGTAAATCAGTTTTTTAAATTAATTTATTTTTTATGGTGACATTGGTTCATGAAATCCAGTAAGTTTCAGCTGTACACTTTAACAGTAAAGCATATATATGTTTATACTGTGTGTTCACCTCCCGTAGTTAGATTTCTTTCTGTCACCACATATTTGACCCCCTTTAAAAAGTCATTTTTAATATTGGTGGAGGACAAGTGTTTATAGGTTCTTTTGGATATTCGAATTGAGACACAAAACTTAAATTACATGTTTTGTAATGTACTTTCTTTCTCATTATAACTTCTATCTCCATTTGAGTGAGATAAAGAAGGGCAGATGGTACCACTTTGCTGACGGGGAAAACTAAAACATATAGTAGTTAAAAATGACTTTTCTTAGGTAAAGGTGAAGCCAAGAATAGAACCTAAGTGCCTTACCGTGGTGTTCTTCCTTCTAATTTATCCTGTGATTTTAATGGAATGGGGGTGGGGCAAGGAGACAGGAAGGTCTCTATTTCTCCTGAGTTCTATGCCAAGATTTTGACTAGACCATTGGTTTTCTCAGTGTTTGTCCCTGAGGTCTTCTGTGTGGCTCAATATGTTTATTGTTTAATTTGATCACATTTTGTAAAAACTATAAGCCTCTCACTGTAAGCAACTGATTGTACTTATTGGTAATGAAAAGAGTTATTAAACAGTGGTAGAATAGTTAATAATACTTACCTATTTTTCTGTCAAATGGCCATTGTCATAAAATTTTTTGTGACATTTGATATAATCTGGCTGTATAATAGATTTAATGAGACATAATGACTCTACAGCCCTCCCAGTTATATTTGATTCTAAATACATGTTTGTTGTACTAGATCCTGGACTTCTCATATTCACTACCCTTGATGAGAATTCAGATATTTCAAGTTTTAAGTATATCTGTGTATATAATAATCTCTCCCCCAGCCCAAATTTAGTAATACTAGAAACTATTTTTAAATAGCTATCCATCATTAACACTACCGTTTAATTTATCACACAAAGGCTATTCTAACTAAAGCATTTATTAATAATGCATTAAACTCATAATAGGGTCTCTTTAGGATCTCCAAATATGCCTGAAAGGGTTTAAAAAAAAAGAGTGTGACATAATTTCTTTGCTTGCTTAGTATCAGAAATACTCCCATTATTCTATCTTTTTATGATAATTGGAAATTTTACTCCATCTTTCTTTTTAAAAAATTTACAGGTGAATCTGTACCAGAATACCAGATGGCTTTTCAGACAGAAGTTGGAAACCATCCAACTTTTGAAGATATGCAGGTTCTGGTTTCCAGAGAAAAACAGAGACCCAAGTTCCCAGAAGCTTGGAAAGAAAATAGCCTGGTAAGAAAAAACTAAATTGTTAAAAAGAGGACTTATGATTGAATGCGTTTCAATGTTGTTTGAAGCAAAACTAGACTGTTAATAATGTTAATAGTTTTTTAGAGTTGTCTAATGCCAGAAATCCAACTTACTTGAATTTTATATGTTTTAAATTTTTCAATATTAAAAAAGCCCCCCTTTTTGGTTCAGTTTTAGTTTTTTCCAAGTATAAAATACTATTTAGAGAGACTAACCATTGTGTGTGAAGTTTGCTAGGTTGGGTAACAGCTGGAATAATTAATACGTTAATATTTTAAACATTATTGAAATTTCATCTTATTTGGATGCCTTTTATATCTTTCTCTTTTCTGATTGCACTCACTAGTGGACAGTGGCGATAGTGGACAGCCTTGCCTTGTTCCTGATCTTAGAGGGAAGATTTTTAGTTTTTCACCATTATGTTGAAAAGTATAATGTTGGCTAAGGGTTTGTCATAGATGGCCTTTATTATGTTAAGGTACTTTCCTTCTATACTGATTTTGTTAAGTATTTTGATCATAAATGGATGTCGTATCTTGTCGAAGGCTTTTTCTGCATCTGTTGATATGATCATATGATTCTTATTTTTTAATTTGTTTATGTGGTGTATCACATTAATCGATTTGTGTATGTTGAACCAACTTTGCATCCTAGGAATAAATCCAACTCAATCATGGTGTATAATCTTTTTAATGTATCACTGTATTCAGTCTGTTAATATTTTGTTAAGGATTTTTGCATCTATGTTCATCAGGGATATCGACCTATAATTTTGTGTATATTTGTAATTTCTTTGTCTGGTTTTGGAATCAGAGTAATGGTCGTCTCATGAAATAAGCTTGGGAGTCTTCTATCTTCTTGAATTTTTTGAAATAGTTTAAGATTAGGTGTTAATTCTTTCTTGAATGCTTGGTCACA
>NW_006442484.1:64931312-64939807 GCF_000325575.1 Pteropus alecto
ATACTTTCTAATCCCTACTCCTTTTCCATGCCTTAGAAAATGTCCATTATTCTTATGTTTCCTCTCCTGATTGTATCATCTAAAACTTGTATTTCTCTTTCATTATTTTTCATTCTTCGATTTCTCTCTTCTTCCTTCTGATTTATTTCTATTTTCTGTCTTCAATATCACTGATCCTTTCCTCCATTTAGTCAACTCTATTTCCCAAGCTTGCTATTTCATTTTTCATCTCTTACAGTGTGTTTTTTATCTCTAGAAAATCTATTCTCTTCTTTTTGACTGTTTTAATCTCCTTGTTCTCCTCATTTAGTTTTTTTTTCAGTTCCTGAAATTGTTGGTATAACTCGTTTCAGAACTCACTGAGATTTTTCAGAAGTACCATCCTGAATTCTCTGTCATTTAAGTAGCATATTTCTATGTCTATAAGCTTATTTTCTGGAGATTTTTCTTTCTTTCTGAGGTGACTTGTCACCTTGGTTGTTAATAATATTTAGTGCACTATTTCTCCCCCGGGCATTAATGGAAATGTATTCTGCTTTTTTTTCCAGAAAGAAGATTTATTATACAAAAGTCTCTCTTTAGCCTGCTGCAAAGAAGGCGCTTTTCTTTTGGTTTCCAGTAGGTGGCGTCTTAGCCTCTTGGATCCCTGCTTTATATAAAGTCTTAATAATGCTTTTTAAATTTTCTTGTAGATATTTAATCACGCTCGCTACGCTCAGTTTTAGTCCCTGTCAGTGTCAGCAACAGTCTCGGCAGCATTTGCTCAGATTCCCCTGGGGCTCCGCAGTGATCAATCTTGGACGGTATGGAGGGAGGGGCCTTCTGGGTTAGGGGTTGGGGGCTGTGGCTCAGCCTCGGTTTTGCTACCATGGCTGGCAAAAATCAGCTGTTGTTCCTCTGTGGTCCTGTCCTGCTTCTCTGCTTTCTGCCCTGATGACTGGGCCTTGCAGCCAGCCGGCCACAGGGAGCTCACAGCTATCCCAGTCAGGAATGTTCAGGGAACGTGCAGCACGAACTCGCTGCTCCTTCTCCCCTCCCCCTCTTCCTGCATGGAGCTCAGGCGGCTGGCTGCAAGAGGCAGCTTGTTTATTACTCCTAGTCCACCGCCTGACACCCGGGGTTCTGACCTATGGTAGCTTTTATGCACTCAGACATGCTGGTGTGCAGTTTGGGTGTTTTTTGTTGAGTTTTAGATGTTCAGCTTATTGTTGTTTCGAGGGAAGAGATCTGGGGACGTCTCTCACTCCACTGTGTTTCCAAAGATCCTCCCAAGGCTGTTGTTTTATATTGAAATATTTTAAATAAAAAAAAAAAATTATAGACCCTAGTTTTTTTTTAATAGCTTTTTTTAAATATATAAAATGTTCAGGTATAAATTGTTCGACTATATTCTTATCTTCATTTCTTAATCTGTCTTGAATACTAGTTTGTTCTCTTTCCCATCCTAAAATCACTTTTCTGATTTCTCTTTATCCCTAAATCTTAGTTCTGCATAACCTCTTTTGGCTCAACAGTTTCAATATAATGTCACATAAAAGTTTGGAACTCTTCTTCAGTTGTTTTTTTCTTCTAGTCTTTTTCTTTCTCCACCCATTAAATTCAGTCTTCTAAAATGTACTATATATTTCAGAAGCTACCAATTCTTCTTTTCAGGTTTCATTTGTTTTTCCATTTTCTCTTCTTGATTAAATCTGAAAACTTGTGATCCAGAATTGAGCATTTTCCATACTTTTTTCTCACACAACCTACTTTAAGAAATACAAGTTTATATCATGACATAATGTTGTCAGATAATACTTAACCTAAACTATGTAGTCTACATCCTGGTATTTTCTATTCTAGTCTAGAGTATTTCAGTTTTGGAAGATTTGTACAGTCATTTATTTTAAATACTGGTCCCAACCCACTGATTTCATGACCCACCTATGAGCCCCAACTCGTATTTTCCTGTCATTAGGTAGAAAAGTTCTCTAAAGTTGCTTGTCTTTCTTTTCTGTTTTTTTTTTTCTGCTTGTCTTTCTTCATTTGTTAATAATGATACCACCTTTATCTCATTTACTCAAATGTTGGATATTATTATTTATATATTTCCTGTTAGAGTCACCCTGTCAAAGCATTCATCTGATTTTGCCTGAATATTTTTTTATTCTTATTTACTCTCAAAAAAATTTTTAACATTTAAAGAGATGTAATTGATATGCAATAAACTGTACATATTAAGGTATACAGTTTGATAAGTTTTGACATATGTATACACACATAAAACCATCACCACAATCGTGATTGTAAACATGTAATTACTCCTACAAGTTCTCTCGTGCCCCTTGGTAATCATCTCCTCCTGACTCTCTCCATTGTCCATGAATCCTGAGGCAACTGCTGATCTACTTTCTGTCACTAGCGATTAGTTTACATTTTTAAGAATTTTGTATAAATGGAATCGTATAGTACATACTGTTTTTGTTTGGCTTTTTTCACACAGCATAATTATTTTGAGATTCATCAATGTTGTTATGTGTATCAATAATTTATTCTATTTTATTGCTAAGTAATGTTTCATTGAATGGATACGCTACAATTTGTTTACCCATTTTCATAGTGATCGATGTTTGGATTGTTTGCAGTTTTTGGCCATATAAATAAAGTTACTGTGAACATACACTTCTTTGTATGAACATATGATTTTATATTTGTTACTTTTCATTGTATAGTTGGGAAATAATTTTTGTTAAAATTCTTTTTAAAAAATGAGACTAAAAAAATTCATCGAGGCATTGTATTGGATGATGAATAAAATTTGGTAACTAGAAACCTTGGTCCCTATCTGAAGTTATCATTTTTAAGGCAGAATCGTTGTTGATGAATAATAGTAGTAGTTAACAACTGCTAAGTTCTTACAGTGTTCTACACTCTGTTCTAACTCGTTTAATTCTTATGTGAATTAAGTACTTCTATCATCCCTATTTTTTAGATGCAAGAAAAGAGGCCCAGAGGGGAAGTTAGGATATGTGGCTAATAAGTGGTAAGCAAAGATCAAAGGCCAGGCAGCATAACTCCACAGTTGATACATTTTCCTATGCTGACTGGCTCTAAACAATGCTGGTAGAACATAATTCCTAGTGGATATATGGATGCTGTTATAAAAGTTACAATTTTTTTTTTTTTTGAGGAAAATCTATTACAAGTTCCAAACAATGTTAAAATAATGGTTGGTAAGCCATTTACACAAGTAAAGATTTAGAAGTATATTAATATGAAATTAAGAAAAGGAAAATTTAGAAAAATAATTGAGAATTCAGAGGTTGACTATACATAGAACTCTGAGGCACCTAAAAACAATGATTTGGTAAGAGGAAAGTTGTCCCAGAAATAGAGTAAAGCAATGCTGAATACCCTAGAATAAGGAAAAAAGTAAAGATTACTGTTAACAACTACTGTTATTCATCAACAATGATTCTGCCTTAAAAATGGAAACTTCTTAGAGGTAGGAATCAGGGTTTCTGGTTACCAGTTTCATTATCTAGTACAATACCTTGATGAATGTCTTTTTTTTTTCGGTCTCACTTTTGAAGAAGAATTTTAACAAATTATTTCCCAACCATATAATAAAAAGTAACAAATTTATCCTCATTCAATGTCTCTATTTCCATAAGATATAAAAATAGCCAACATACAATTTTTAGCTACTTGGATTTTGGTGTTTCTGAGCTCTTCTGGGGCAGCATTTGGTGAATGAGACTCTACAATAGATAGTACTTCGTTGTGGAAAAGGGTCCCTTTCAGTTTTGTCTGGAAAAGTATCCAGATCTTTGCTTTAGAAAGATTTCAGTGTGTACACTTTACTGTGTTGCACTTCATGTTTAGTAATTAAAAACGAGAATGAAACTGTGAATTTGTATGTGGGATGTGGCATGCGTGTGTTTGGTTGCCGATAGAGAGGGAAAATGAGTGGTTGATGGATAAGGATGGGGAATAAATTGTATTCCCTTTTGATGTTTTGAATTTAGTGACACATATTATCTGTTCAACAAAGTTGTTTAATTAAATGTTTTTAATGCAAATGGTAAAAATTCAGAGTTCTAACAATAATAATGAATTATTCTTTAGCAATACAAAAAATAGGCAGTGAAAGTTCTTCCACTCATGTCGAACATCCAAAAGCCCCTCCAAAGAAACAGCCACTGTTAAGTTCCAGAAATGTCTATGCTTTACAAGGCTATATGTTTTTATATCCTTTTCTAACACACACATGGGAATTACTTAGCCTATCTTTACTTACCAGTTAGGAATATATACATCTTCCTTTCTTTTAATGTTGCATAATATACATTTATACTACAAGTTGTTAGCCAGATCCCTGTAAGGGGACATGTAGACAGTTTTCACCTTTGGCTGTTATAACTGATGCTGTGATGAACATCTACACATGCATTTTTCTACAAATGTATAAGTGTAATTGAGGAATGAATTCTTGGAAATAGTATTAATGGATCAAAGGGTTAATACATTTACAATTTGTTATTGCCAGATTATCCTCCAAATAGATGGCACTCCCAAGAACAATATAAAGTGCCTGCTTTCCCATTACCAACACTTTGTATTATAAAATTTTATTTATTTATATTTGTTAATGTGGTAGATAAAAATGAATCTTGTTTTCATTTGTAGCTAGTAAGTCATAGAGCCAAAATTTGACGTCAGGCTTTTCACTGAGCTGGTACTCTTACTACAAAGCTGGAACTAATATTCTTAACTACTACACTATATTGCCTAAACATAGTAAATAAGGTTGAGCATCTTTGCATATTTTGTAAGGCATTTACATTTTTTGTTTATGTGCCTTTGTCCATATTTCTATTATGGATTTACTATCATTTTTTAAATGTTTTGTTACTGGCAAGAATCATAGATATAAATCAGCCAAGAAGAATCAAGAGATGCTAAAACTAGTAGGTGAAAAGGTGAATGCAGAACAGGATATTTACAGAGGCCTTAACTACTTATTACTCCTTCAAAACACTGAATGAAATAGAAAAAAAAAAAGCACTGATTGAATAGAAAAGGGAAAATGGAACTTTACAGTGGAGAAACCTGGCAGACACCAACTCAATCATGTGATTAAGTTTAGCTTCACTAGTAATGAGACAAATCAAATTTTGCGTACCACATAAGATGCAGTGAGAAGAACATAGCACCTGTTCTGTGATTTTTCTGCCAAATATGCAACCTTGACTATAATCATGAGGAAACATCAGACAAGTTGAGGAACATTCTAAAAAGTGTCTGGCCTATAAATCTTAAAAGATATCGAAATCATAAAAGACAGGAAAAGTAAATTTGAAATTATTTCAAAATAAAAAGAGAAAGTTCTCATTTTATAACTTGGTACTAATTCATTTTATCAAACCAATATCAAAATCCACTACGGTAAATGTATAACTAGTTTTTAGAGGTATATTTATCACAAAAAGTTTGTTATAATTGATTCCTCCATTTCCTCTATTATATTCAAATCCAGGGCAGTTTTAAATCTGTTATATACAGTCTCTCTTCATTATTCACACATTTCATATTTAGAATTCAATTACTTACTAAAATTTATTTGTAGTCCCCAAATCGGTACTCAACATACTTTTACAGTCATTCATGGATATATGCAGAGCTGTGAAAAACTTGCATCACCAGATGTACGTGTTCCCAACTAAGGTCTAACTGCTTTCTTGTTTTATTTCTTATACTGTAAATAATTCTCCTTTTTTTTACAATTTATTTAGTGCCTAGTTTTTCACATTTTTGTGCTTTTTGTTGGTGATTTCACAGTTTAAAATGGCTCCCCAGTATAGTGCTGAAGTACACTCTGCTGTTGTAAGCACAATGAAGGCTCTGAAGTGCCTTATGAAGAAGAAAAATGTGTGCTAAATTAGCTTTGTTAGGGCATGAGATATAGTGCTATAGGCCATGCATGCAATGTTAATAATTCGATAATATATATTTTTAAAGGTGTCTTTAAACAGAAACACAGATAAAACAAGATTATATTAATTGGTTGACAATAATATCATGGCCACTCACTTACTACCATAAATAACAGACAACTGTATTTCTAATATGAACACCAAACTTCTACCTCAGGGAGGTACACATTTGCCCTCAAACTCCATCAGATCAGTATCTATTCTTCAAATTTTTCCAAATTTTGAGAAATAGCTAATTATTATTATTTAATGAGGCTATTAATTGTCTGTATCTATTGTTTGAAGTTTAATTTTACTCAATAATCAGAATCTGGGACATTTATTAAAATAGATATCAAAATTCAATGGAAAGTTCATCCTTAAAAGATATACTCTTTGATCTGTGGTCTCGCCAGAATTTCGGAATCAACAGTACTGCACTAAGGCAGGCAGTTTAGAAGAGCCATGGGAGTGGGGAAGATGATATTGAGTGTGGGCCATGGTACAGGTATGTAGTGAGCATATCCCCAGAAAGAACATTATCAAATTTCCTACAGGTTTAAGATTCAGATTTGTTTTTATAGAACACAAATTATTAGGAAACATTAAAAATGTTGCCAAGGTTGCTAACAAGGATTTTGGCTTATAGTAGGCTTGTCAGATAAAATACTCAGATTAAGTACAGCATGAAATATACTTGAAAATGATTTGTCAGTTATCTGAAATTAAGTGGTACCCTATATTTTTATTTGTTAAATCTGGCAACCCTATAGCCTTACTTTTTTGAAAATGTTTTTAAAGGCACAAGAAGTATGAATATTCAAACAGGTGAAAGCTTGAAGCTTAATAAAAACAAATCCAAAAGTCAAATCTGAAAGTATTCTGCATGACAGTTCATCAAAGTATAAAAAATCTGTTTTTTAAAAGGGAGTTTAAACTAACTTTCCCTAAAAGGGACTCTGTTTTTCATTGCTACTACAGAATGGGACTGCTTTTGATATTATTAAATGGAAATTAGTTTAAAGAAAAAGGAAATACCAAGCCTTTAAGTTTTATGGTTGGAATGAAATATTCTTTACTAGAAGTAAAGGAGAAAAAGCTCACCTAGAGATGGAAGATAGCCTGATGCCAAAATTGCATTGAACTCAAAAATTACTTTTAAGGTACAATTTAGTGGCTTTTTATTGAAATAATAGTGTGGTGAGTCAACAATGACATAAACCAGTGGCCTTGAAGAAACATATATAACTTATTACAATTGCTTACTCTTATGCATAATTCTTCAAGGAGTTAAATTAAAGCTTGTGTGCTTACTTGTTCCTTACCTCTTGAGAAACATGACCCTTTACAAATCTCTGAGGTCTGACATGTTTTATTTTAGCTATATGAAATATTTATTAAAGAAAATTTATTTTTCTTTTACCTCATGTCACTAAAAAACAATACTTTTTTTTTTTTTTTCAAGATCACTATTTGACATGTTCTTTATTACAGGCAGTGAGGTCACTTAAGGAGACAATCGAAGACTGTTGGGACCAGGATGCAGAGGCTCGGCTTACTGCACAGTGTGCTGAGGAGAGGATGGCTGAACTTATGATGATCTGGGAAAGAAACAAATCTGTGAGCCCAACAGTCAATCCAATGTCTACGGCTATGCAGAATGAGCGGTAAGACCCAGAGGGGCATTCATCAGTCGTATTGAAAACTGAACAGAGAACAGGAAGTAAATACTATTCATCCAGTCTAGTAGTGCAATGATTAACTCATCCAATCTAATATTATATTTTTTTTTTTACTGAAGATTTTTGTTTAGTATAAGTGCACCATAGAATCTGTTTTTTATATCTAAAGAAATAGTAAAAGAGATCAGTCTTTCTCTGTTAATGCTTCAACTTCCTGATAATAAAGGTAAAACATTTTCATAGTTCCAAAACTTTGTAAATACTTCTACATATATTGTCTTGTTTAGCCTTTGTTATTTTTCCTTTTCCCCCTGCTTTTTGTTTGTTTTTTAAAAAGAAATGGTATATAAACTTGCCTATGTATCTAACCACAATTTCACTGGAGACTAAGTTTCCAGGCTTCCTATCCAATGCCCTTTCTTACAGAATATACTACTACTACTTTTATATGAGAACAATTCATAAGATCTTCCCATCCCATCATGAACATTATTTCATGAGACATTTCTTTATTAGAACAATGATTTTTGGTTCTAAATTAAAGGGCTTTTTAAAAAGCTTCCTAAAACTTGGAACTTTTAGGCTGTGTCATCTGTGTTTTTAGTTCCATATTTTGGTGGGGAGTCTTCCTATAATTTTGTCATTTTATCTAATACATGTTAAAAATTTTAAGAAAGGCATTCCGAAAAAAGTTGCCAGGGAAAATTGAGATTAAAAATCACTTGATTCTTCTTCTTCTTTTTTTTTTAATTGTGGTACATTGGTTAACAAAATCCAGTAAGTTTCAAGTGTACAATTTATCGGTAAGGCACGCGCGCGCGCACACACACACACACACACACTGCATTGTGTGTGTTCA
>NW_006442484.1:64940110-64955772 GCF_000325575.1 Pteropus alecto
TATTTCATCTCTTCTTATGGCTGAGTAATATTCCATTGTATATATGTACCGCTTCTTTAGCCAATCATCTATCATAGGACACTTTGGTTCCTTCCATGTCCTGGCCACTGTGAATAATGCTGCTATGAACATCGATGTACAAATATCTTTACGGAGATGAGTTTTCAAGTCTTTGGGGTAAATACCCAGTAGAGGGATTGCTGGAGCATATGGTAGATCAATTCTTAGTTTTTTGAGGAACCTCCATACTGTTTTCCATAGTGGCTGTACCAATTTGCAGTCTCACAAGCAGTGTATGAGGATTCCTTTTTCTCTGCATCCTCTCCAGCATTTGTTATTACTTGTCCTGAAAAAATACTTGATTCTTGAATCATTTTCTGTGCTAGTTTTTATTGTTCTAATTTCTAAAGTGCAATTTATATTACAACTATAGGCCCAAAATTGGGTTTACACTACTTAGTTTAAGTTGAATTAACTTCAGCATGTAAACCCTTATGCCTTATAAATCAAGTCAAGGAAAGTAGAGATTAGCAATTCTAAATACAAGTTTTCTCACTTTATACATACATAAAGATAGTCTTCTGTTTCTATCTCACCTTATCTCTGTATTTTATGTATGCTCTAGTGTGCTATTTGTACCTCTCTCGAGAGTCAGTTACTTTTACTTTAGATGCTCTTGAACTTTTCTTGAATGGTAAGAAGAACCCTTGATGTCCCCTCTTGCTTTGGCTATTTTTTGCTTTCTGCATCATTCAGCTCTACCCCTTACATGCTTCTCATGTCCAGTCACTTCTAAATAGTTGCCCCTAAATCATAGTTCATGCTATAGTCATTCCACTCTAGATTTCATTATATTGAATCTTACCCTTCACACCTCCTAAACTTCATTTTCTTATGCACTACAACAGCTTTTTATTTCTTTTTCTTCCTGTCATTCCCCTGAACTTCATCAGTCTTTCTTCATAGAATTTCTCCTTTAACTAGTGCTTTTCTCCTATAACACTTGCATCTTTTAATGTTCCCAATGTTTATACTTTGATTGTTTTAGTTAAAGCTACTCCTGGTTTTTATCTTAAATAGCATAAATATATTACAATGTGATGCTCAAGAACTGTCACACTCATGGTGTGACTATGACTGTGAAGAACCATGGATAACTGGAGAACATTTCTGAATCTTTGATCCTTCACTTGAGTATCGCATTCTGCCTTATACTCTGGGCTCTAGGACTTTCATTGATATGGCTTAGTCTACCCCAGGAAGATACATTCCATTGCTAGACTATGCTTCTTTTTGGAAGTACTTTGGAACAACCTAAATGCTTATGTTCTTTTTAAAATTTGGCTATTGGAACTTAATTGGTAACATATTTGTTGAGTAGCCACTGTGTATCTAGAATTATGAGAGTACAAAAGAAACATATGCTATGCCTCTCATGAAACTGCCTGATTGTGTAAGTAGACAACTCATAAAGATATATTCGGTAATGCTACAAAAGTCTAGGAGAGATTTTTAAATGAACTCTTGTAAACCAAAGTAATGAACATCTATAAAAATCATATCTAGATCCACATAGGTTTTTCCGTAGGCTTAAATCATATAAAACTAGCATGTAGTAAATTATTAATTGATATTTGATTATTTGACTAGAATTTTTAAATTCTAGAGTGATATGGGTTAGGAATAAAATAAAAAGCACTTCATACTTTAAAATCAGAGGTGTTAAACTTGGAAAGTCAATTCATCATAAATGTACATTCTCAATGTGACACTTTTTTCTTTCTTTAAGCAACCTGTCACACAATAGGCGTGTGCCAAAGATTGGCCCTTATCCAGATTATTCTTCTTCCTCATACATTGAAGACTCTATCCATCACACTGATAGCATTGTGAAGAATATTTCCTCTGAGCATTCGATGTCCAGCACACCTTTGACAATAGGAGAAAAGAACCGAAACTCAATTAACTATGAACGACAGCAAGCACAAGCTCGAATCCCCAGCCCTGAAACAAGTGTCACCAGCCTGTCCACCAACACAACAACTACAAACACCACTGGCCTCACTCCAAGCACTGGCATGACCACTATATCTGAGATGCCATACCCAGATGAAACAAATCTTCATGCCACAAATATTTCACAGCCAGTTGGGCCAACTCCTGTCTGCTTACAACTGACAGAAGAAGACTTGGAGACCAATAAGCTAGACCCAAAAGAAGTTGATAAGAACCTCAAGGAAAGTTCTGATGAGAATCTCATGGAGCATTCTCTTAAACAGTTCAGTGGGCCAGACCCACTGAGCAGTACCAGTTCTAGCTTGCTTTACCCACTCATAAAGCTTGCAGTAGAAGTGACTGGACAGCAGGACTTCACACAGGCTGCCAATGGCCAAGCATGTTTAATTCCTGATGTCCCGCCTACACAAATCTATCCTCTCCCCAAGCAACAAAACCTTCCTAAGAGACCTACTAGTTTGCCTTTAAACACCAAAAATTCAACAAAAGAGCCCCGGCTGAAATTTGGCAGCAAGCACAAATCAAACTTGAAACAAGTAGAAACTGGAGTTGCCAAGATGAATACAATCAATGCTGCAGAACCTCATGTGGTGACGGTCACCATGAATGGTGTGGCAGGTAGAAACCACAGCGTTAATTCCCATGCTGCCACTATCCAGTATGCCAATGGGGCAGTACCATCTGGCCAGACAGCCAACACAGTGGTACATAGGGCCCAAGAAATGCTGCAGAATCAATTCATTGGTGAGGACACCAGGCTGAATATTAATTCCAGTCCTGATGAGCATGAACCTTTATTGAGGCGAGAGCAACAGGCTGGCCATGATGAAGGTGTTCTGGATCGTCTTGTGGACAGGAGGGAACGGCCACTGGAAGGTGGCCGAACTAATTCCAATAACAACAACAGTAATCCATGTTCAGAGCAAGATATTCTTACACAGGATGTTCCAAGCACAGTAGCAGATCCTGGACCATCAAAGCCCAAAAGAGCACAGAGGCCTAATTCTTTGGATCTTTCAGCTACAAATGTCCTTGATGGCAACAGTTTGCAATGTAAGTGGAAGGATCATGTAATCTCTCCTGCTTGTCTTTGGGACCATTTAAGTAACTAGTTAGATAGAATCAGACTGCGTTTCAAGTAGTAATAAAATAAAATAAGCCATTTGGTTAGACCTCAAGAGTGATTAAACTGTTATAAAGAAAAAAGTAATTTTTTCGTTGTTGATAATTAAAAAGTCAATGTCACAATAGAATAATTATCAATTTAATATATGCCTTATGTAGCTACTGGTTTATAATACAATTCACATATTTGCTATCAATGGTTAAGATTAAATAAATATTTACCAGTTTAAAAGCTCCAAGTAAAATGATGCCAGTATAACTTTTGAAAGTTTGTTGAGCATATTAATATCTATTATATACACTTA
The DNA here is from genome assembly GCF_000325575.1 of Pteropus alecto. NCBI lineage: Eukaryota > Metazoa > Chordata > Mammalia > Chiroptera > Pteropodidae > Pteropus > Pteropus alecto. The sequence continues at coordinate 64,943,557 of NW_006442484.1, forward strand.
GATTTTATCAGACTTAATAAATCTTAAAAGACCAGAGAGAATTCAGAAAAGCCACTATAAAGAAACTATAAAGGTTGTTCTTGGTTTTTTAACATCATCTTTTTCAAGAGTATGTGTTGATTCTCCTACATGCCTATAGCATTGTGCTATGGGCCCCCTAACAACTTAAATAACTAAAACAAATAACTTGATACTTGGTTTCTAGCCCTAAAGGAATTATAACACAAGACAGAAGAGCTCACCAAAATCTTTAATAGTCATTATTATACAAAATGATTTCTCTTTTAGACAGACAACACTTACGAAGAAAAACAAAGTCATGTTTTATGGTTTTTGTCAAGGACTACAAAATGGGCTGAAGGGAATGAGCTCTCAAAAATCAGTTAGTAGAATCTAGCACCTTGCTTGAGTGGTTTGTACTATAGAGCAGTGGTCCACCTCAGAGCATCAGGCATTAGATTCTCGTAGCAGTACTGGTCCCTTTTTGGGGACCAGAGCATCAGGCATTAGATTCTCGTAGGAGTACTGGTCCCTTTTTGGACCAGTACTCTGAGGTGGAGCTGAGGTGGTGATGTTAGGGCTGGGGAGCAGCTGCAAATACAGATGAATCTTTGCTTGCTCACCTGCCGCTTACCTCTTGCTGTGCGGCCCAGTTCCTAACAGGCCACCAACTAGACCAGTCCATGGCCCAGGAGTTGGGACCCCTGCTGTAGACCACTTGACATACCCTATGGCAGGGCTTCATATCAGTAAGATTTCTTATCAGGTATGGAAGAGGGAGTTACTTGAAAATTTGCATTCCACTATTTATGTCATTGTTCTGTAGAATATCATATGTCAAGTGCCTTTTTGATTTGATCTACTTTGAGCATTAAGTAGAATGATTAAATGTATTTTGCCAAGTTAAGATTGCTACCAGTAACCAAAGGATTTGAGAATACAGCTGAGCATTTTGAATTTTCTCCCGTTTTTGTTTTTATTGTGGTTTTTAAGTATTTTCTTCCTATAGAATAATTTCTTCCTATAGAATAATTCAACCAGTTATAAAAACATTGTACTTAAAGAGTCTCAAAAATAAGTTGGTTAAATTTTGCCTGGCATCATGAATTTCAAGAAAAGTCCATTAGCACCTCCTACAAACATTAGTTTGATCTGTTCTCGAGTTACAACTCTAACATTACTTTTTAATAGTTTCTTTATATGTTATTCATTTTTCTGTACTTTTATTTTCAGTGGGTGAGTCAATACAAGATGGCAAATCAGGATCTGGTGAAAAGATCAAGAAACGTGTGAAAACTCCCTATTCTCTTAAGCGATGGCGCCCCTCCACCTGGGTCATCTCCACTGAATCACTGGACTGTGAGGTCAACAACAATGGCAGTGATAGGGCAGTTCATTCTTCTAAGTCTAGCACTGCTGTTTACCTTGCAGAAGGAGGCACTGCCACAACCATGGTGTCTAAAGATATAGGAATGAACTGTCTGTGAAATGCTTTCAAGCCTATGGAGTGAAATTATTTTTTGCATCATTTAAACATGCAGAAGACATTAAAAAAAAAAAAAAACTGCTTTATCCTCCTGTCAGTACCCACTCCCACCCCTGCAACAAGGACTTGCTTTAAATAGATTTCAGCTATGCAGAAAAATTTAGCTTATGCTTCCATATTTTTTAATTTCGTTTTTTTAAGTTTTGCACTTTTGTTTAGTCTCGCTAAAGTTATATTTGTCTGTTATGACCACAGAACTATATGTGTGTGTATCAAAAGTGGTCTCAAAATATTTTTTTAAGAAAAAAAGCAAAAACAATGTGTTGCTGATAATCAGTTTGAAACAGTTTCTAAAGGTTATTAAAACAGAAGCAAATTAAGACAGATTTGACTGCAGTGGTGTCTAGTATCCACGTTTTATTTCTGGGCACAAGCTAGTTTATATGTTGATATGTTCCTGAACACACTGTCTTTTGGACATTCTTTTCTCTTGTGTTTTGTTTGAATGTGCAATAGTCTATAGGCCACAAATAAGCTTTCTTGTAAGCTCTCTTCCTAACAGAGCACACATTCTTCCATAATATGAACATTTTTCTTCCCCATTTCCCATACTTTTGGCGAGTCTGTTCTATGACACTGAATTTTGCAGAAGAGAAAGCAGCTACCTGATTTCTTGCTTTCTCTCTCCTTATGGAGAATGCAGAAGCATTGTCTCAAAGGGCTCTAAAGAAGGAACTACCAAAACCTAATTTGAAATGTTATTTCTTTTAACCTTCCAGATCCTAAATGTTTCCTTCCAGGCATTTTAATAAACATATTTGGTTCTGGTTTTGGAAGTTCATAAGAGAGCGTAGAACAAAGTAGAGGAAGTCAAATATTAGCTTTTTTTCATTTTATTTTATTTTTATATGTATGTTATATTTCATTTTCATTTATTTAAGAAGCACATTTTTATCAGAAAACTTACAGAGCTATACTTATATGGAATTTTTAAGTAGGTAGATGGTTAAGACAGTATAGTGTTATATCCTCCATTCTTGGACTAGGCCATCTTTGACTCAAATAAAATTACATTTTCTGTTTAAAATAACTTCAAAAGTGATTCATAGTTTTGAGCCTGTAGTATCTTTTTATCCCCCTCCCAAGCAAAGCCTGATGACTATCTGAAAATGATTCCTCTTCCCATGACCTAAAACACTATGTGGAAACATCATTCAACTGGCAAGCCAAGTCTCTGTGGAAGGAAGGGTTGCTGCCAAGCCTCTCATCATTGAGCAGACTGAGACTTCACCTGTCTCTTTTCAGAACTGTTTTTTCACTAATCCTATTTTCATAATTTCTCCTTTTGCCAATTTTTCACATAATCTGTGATATGTTAGCAGCATTTATTATTTACATTATATTCTAATGTACTTTTTAGTGATAGTATTTTATGTATCCTTCAAATCATGTTGTTTTTTTAAAGCTTCCTTTGCTTTTTTCATTTCTGATAATCGTCTCTAAAACAACTGCATTTTTAAAATAAAGCACTTTATGTCAAGTAAGGGACTTTTTTTTATAAGCACAAATTACTTTCTATCAATTTGCAAACGGTGATGCTCTCACTTATTTTTTACAGAGTACTTAGAGTACTTAGTACCTATTATCTAATTAAGTTCTAAGATTTTTCTGGGAGATAAAAAGCTAAGAGGAAAGCAAAAGTCCCCTGAACAATATTTTCTCACTCATATTCCTCTATCTTCATCAGTTAGCTAAAAACAGCCTAAATTTCCTAATTTGCTATCCATAATACTTATGACTTGTATATAAGCCTTCTCTTGTTTGCCATATCCTGTGATCTTATGAGTTAGATACTAAACACTTAACCATTTATTCAGCTACATTGCTAAACACGGTTTTGAATTCTTAAATTAAGATTCTTCTACTAGTGCCCAGGATTTCCACCTTTTTTATGTTTTATTGGCCTTTATCTTGATTCAGACCCTTAAAAATTTTTTGGTCTTCTGGCATCAATTTTTTTTCCATTTAGTTATTCTTTTATCTATGTAATGAATTATTTATATCTTTCCCAGTAAATTTTCACGTAGTTCCCTTGCCTTTAAATGTCATTCTACTGCATTTCAGAATATTATTTTCAAACATTTGTAGGACATCTTTGAGTCAAAATATAGTCCTTCTTTAATTGAAAGCATTAAGGATAACTGACCATTTGAAATCTAGCCGATCTTTTCCTGACAGAGAAGAGTTACCTTACATTCTACTATACTTTGTGTTTGGGCCAGTTGTACGTTTTCCAACATTTTCAATATTTAATAATAAAATACTTTCAAAAATTAATATACCAAATTGAAAGAACTCCTTATAGTTTCCTATTTCATGCAAGCATTTTAAAAAGAAATTTCCCCAGTTTTTTTGTAGACTTTTGAAAAAGAAGTAGAAAATGTAGATCATTTTAATAAATTTTACATTAAATTGTACAGCAGACTTATTTTTAGAATCTGTTTATAATATACAAGCAAGCAAAATGACTTAAATACTTATTTGCTAATTTTATTCATCTAATAACAAATGTTTCCTAAAGCTTATATTTAACTGCTATCACAAATTTCGCATGTAGAAAAGCGTTTGAGTCCTTTTGAATAAAAGTCCATTTAATGAAAAAATACTAAATTCATTTAGCAAGATAGTATCACAACCTTAAAAGCATTATAATAGGTAATCAAAGTCTAATATTAATTCCCTTAACTATCATAACTGTATATCAGAACTAAGTAATTGAAAGAACTTGATTTGAATTGTATTTAGACAAAAATGGTTGATTATAATTCCTAAAAATGTTCCCCCTTTTTAAATGCATAATCGGGTGGGGGAACCCTAATATCAGTGTAAAACGTTATGGTAAGGTGCAGGAGTGAAATACTAGTAATTGACCCTTTGTTGCATACTGAATCCTGAGATATACATACTCTGTCTCTTTTAGTCCAAATAACCATATAAAGATTATAGTTAATATTCCACTTTTACAGATGCATACTAAGAAATTCGCCCAAGGCCCTCATCTAATAATAGACAAAACTGGGGTTTTAGCCTAGGTTTGCCTCTTCACACCTCATCCATACCATTCTACCTACACACTACGACAGGGTATATACCATACTGACATTTTGTAAGAAATTCAGTCATTATATTCTAGCACAATTGTGGCTTCTTTATAAGCCAAATCGTATACCTTAATGATGTTAAAAGTTAAGCAGCCACATAAGAAGACGTGTAGACATATTTATTCTGATTGTTGCTTGAGAAATAATTACTAAATCAAGACAAAATTCTATCTTACCTCTGCCATCATGAATCTTAAAATCATTTCACTTCTCTTCACTCCTAACATTGTTATATTGAGAAACTAAGGTAAAGTAAATCTTAAGGTAAAATTGAAGGTGGCTTATGAGAACAGAGACTTTTTCCTAAATTGATTCTGGGCTTGTTTTGAAGGAATTAATTTAACATGGACTTTTAGTCTCCTCACTCCTTTGACTCCATCTTGAAATGTTCTGCTTTTAGTGACTTTAGAAAATTTTACTAATTCAGAGAACTAATTGAGGAGGATGTAGGAAGCATACTTGGATACTGTCCTTTTGATAATGCAATTTGTATAGCTTCCTTAACATATGTCCACATGTTCCAGAAAACGTGTGTCGGTTCTAAAGGTGAAAATAATTTTTAAAAGGTAGGAACACTCAAGTATTATTTCAGTGGGAATTATCACAAAACTTGGCAAGCATTTTTATTTAAAATACTTATAAATTTGGCTTCTAAAGCCAAGTGGAATACCTGGTAGGCTGTAGCTCTTTACTGAACCTTCCATTCTCAACCTTTCTCTCCAAAGTCATTTAAAATGGAAAAATATTTCGACAGACTTTTTGTCTCTTTTTTTCATATTTATGGAATGAATATTTACTGGAGGGAGATGATAGCTAATGGAACTTGAGATTACTTACATTTCTATACAACCTTTTATAAATTTATGTTGAATTTATTATCAGTTAAATATAGATTATTACATGACTATTCACAGTTTGCTTTATATATTACTTTACCTTCCAAGCTAACTCTTTAAAGTTACAATCTGTACACATGTTAGTTGATTATTTAGACCAGTTATTCCAGAAATTGCATAACAGTCCTACATATACCCCAGAGGTCTTTTTCAGACTAAGATGTTTCTAAACATTCGTACTTCTTACTGTCAGTTTGCTCTTCAGTAGATAAAATTGCATTTTAACTTTTAGATTCTGAACTATGCAAACTTTAGCCAAAACTACCTTGCATGACCTACTCTTTAAATATCCTCCTTGATTAAGTAAATCTGGCAAGTCACAACTCGAGCTAATTACACAAATATTATTATCAAAGGAAGGCTTTTCTACAGGTTCCCAGATTAACATAGAAGAAGAAAGGAAGTCTCAGGGTGCTCTGGTACACCTAAATGTTACTTTCCTCAATCACCTCTTAGTTTGTATCTGACTGTATCCTCTGGTTATCTGACTTGCAATCTTCTGTGTGAGAAAAGTTTCCTTCATATCTATTTTGTTTCCCTCCTGTTTTCATTTTATATCCAATTCTCTTACCCAGTAGTGAAAAACAGCAGTTGGTTATCCTCTTCAACATTGTTATTCTTCAATATTTAGGCTTCTCATTTAACATCTAAGTCTCGGTTCTTCAAACAAAATTGTTTTGATCCCTTTAGCATTTTCTCCTCAGTCCTGTTTTAATAACTATTTATAAATGTTACTTTCCTCCATCACCTCTTAGTTTGTATCTGACTGTATCCTCTGGTTATCTGACTTGCAATCTTCTGTGTGAGAAAAGTTTCCTTCATATCTATTTTGTTTCCCTCCTGTTTTCATTTTATATCCAATTCTCTTACCCAGTAGTGAAAAACAGCAGTTGGTTATCCTCTTCAACATTGTTATTCTTCAATATTTAGGCTTCTCATTTAACATCTAAGTCTCGGTTCTTCAAACAAAATTGTTTTGATCCCTTTAGCATTTTCTCCTCAGTCCTGTTTTAATAACTATTTATATTTAAGAATACCTAAAATTATATTTTTGTTAAATTTAAATTCATTATTCCAGTGAATAGTTCAAGAGGACAGAATTGAGAATTAAGATGTTAACCATTTGACAATAGATCCAACCATTAGATTTTCAGCAAATCACTTAAAGTTTTGTATCATCTAATATTTTCTATTAAATTGTGGAGTTTTATGATTTTATCTTCTCATTAGTTAGAACTAAAAAGCCATGCATACAAAATTATATATCATTTTGCCATTAAAAATGTTTTAACATATTGCAGTTAGCTTAGCATTATGATTGAGCCACATAAAACATATGTATGTTTTACATATTTCTTTGTAATAAATATGAAACACAAAGCGCAGCATTAACTTTCAAAAGCAAACCCTACAACAATCAGGTATTATCTATGTACATTTTTGCAGACCACTTTTGAAATACTTATCATTGTTTTGCAACATAGTCTATAAATTCACTGAACTTTTAAGTGACTGGTTAAAGTTGTGTGTGCATATTAAAAAAGAAACAGGATTTTATCTGATGGCTGATACATTTGAAAGTAAATACTTAAGAATTTATGCTGTGTATTAAAATTATGCCCCAAATAAATTTATCATATCTTGAAAATTTCAATTCCGTTATTACTGTGATGTTTATAGTGTTTCTATTAAACATGTGACAGGCATTTTTAAAACTTAATTTGGAACCCAGATTTTAAAATCTGGGTAAGAGAGAAAGAATCTTTAGAAATGAATCACATTAGGGCATCAAGTTATGATTGAATTTTTAAGCAAAAAATTGTATTTTAAACTATAACTTGGATTTTTTAAATGATTTAAAAGGTATCGTGGGTTTTTTCCATTTTATTTGTACTTTTAGATTTTAGAAACATGTTTTAGACTCACTCTATAGACATAATATTACTTAAAAACTCAGGGCCCCTTCCATCCCTTTGCACATTGAAAACCTTCAATTGATAGTAAATAAGCAATTAGATCCAGTTAAATATTTAAAGCGTTGTACACACAGTTCATTTAATGTTTCATCTTAGGATTTGATTTAATTTACACAGATGTAATATCGTTTCCTTAATCATAAAAACTTGCCCAGTTAAATAATTACTGAATAGATGGAAATGATTCAACTAATTGGCTACATGTTGCAGAATATTTGGGTCTTAAGAGTTGAAGCATCACCTTCAAACCATTTCTGTTCTTTGGTCAAATGGTTATGCATAATAGGACTAATTGGTTTATTTTATTATATTTTTTAATGGGAGAACTTAGTTCTTCTGAGATGAAATTTCTCAGGAGGTGTAATTCAACATTATAAAACTGTCTTCTAAAAGTGAACTAATGTGTTTATAGCTTTAGTAATAGCTTGAAAGGTTTGAAAAGGTAGCCTCTGGTAACCTATTTATCTCCAATCCAAATAGAATTTTTCTTCCAATCAGACAAGTTCAAGCTCTAAATTGGTATGCCATATACTTAAAATCCTAGCAGTGAAGTGATTTGTTACCAGTCTCTTGTCTCAGGCTCTTCACCTTATTACCAATCCTCGTAAATATGATAGGGAAACATTTTTAAAGAAATTTAATAATAAGAAAGCTAAATTACTAAAAGATTCAATTCAAAGATAGGTCCTGGTTTAACATTAAATTGCCTGGCTTCTGTGGCTTTTTCTGGTCACATTTATTTATTTAAACAGTTTTTGTATGCCTTATCATCATGTTTCCATGGAGATTATATTGTATAAGTGTATAAGCTGGAATCATCCTTAATTTTCTGTTGATAATTTTTCAAATGAAGATAAGTGGATAATTTAATATACACTAACTTAGGGTGTTGTTATAGCCGAAACATGGGGATGTGTAGCTGCCGTGCTTTTTCTGAATGGACAGGAGAAACGTAAGCTACAGAATATTCATTTCTGAGGATACTTTTCTGGAGTAAGAAAGGCTGAAAATTATTGTCAATTCCTCAGAATCTTCTGCCTTGTTAACGGGTATCTTTTGTTGGTGTATTTTGCTCTTACATTACAGATAGAATATCATATATGAATTTATGAATAATTTCAGTTATTTTGCTTTTGTATAAGCTGTCTGAGACCTTGCAATGCTGTATAAGTTGTGTTTGATGGATCAGTGTATAAAATAAAGCAAATCACTTTTCTTTTGTATTATCTATGGATGCCACTATGAAAGTTGACATAAGCCACTAAAGAGTTTTCTATGAATAATTGTAAGTAAATGCTTTGATATATATAAACCTAAATAAAAAGATTGTATTGATACAGAGACATTGGAGGAGATTTTAAGACAGTTCTTTAGGTTTAAAAAAGGCTTGCTGTAAAATGGTGCATTATTCCATTTATTAAAGATCATGTTAATGACAACAGTAATTGTATCTTTTGATTTCATGAGGTCACCAGAAATTATGATTGTTAGTGTGGTATTTAGGGCATTTTGCACCAGGATAGCAAATGTTCTATCTAATAAGACTTTCATTCCTCAGTATTATACATCAAAATTAAAAAATCAGCTAATGATACAATAATAATTATACACCTACTGTATACCAAGTACTGTTAGTTATTTTACATATGTGCTGATAATTTTCACAGCGGTCCTACAAAATACATATTATTGTCCCCTTTTTACAAATTAAAAAACTGTGGCTTAAAGAAGTTAAATACCTTGCCCAAAACCACAGAATTGGTAAAGATGCGATTCTAATATGTTTTCCCTTTTGCTTTGAACTACAGTTTTTAATCTCTGGTTATGGAAAGAGAAACACAAAAATGATAATGGCGCAGTGGTTATATAGGGTATCCAAGAACATACATGAAGCAATTCGAGGTTAATGAAAAGCTACCAGATGTTAAAACAACTATCTCTATTGGCATAACATTGTGTTTTGCTTCACGTCATCAAATAATCTTTTCAATTAGATCTTTGTATTTTTAGGAGGCCTTGTTTAAATAGAATATGAGTTTGTAAAGGCAAAACATTGTTTTTGACTCAATAAATTCAATGTATTAGCTAAGTGTCCTGCAACAGAATCTTGTGTCATTTCACAGGACAACCATATTTTAAAAGAGTGTTGGATCACTCTTACCTAGATGCCAAGGAAATTTTTGCTTGAAGAAAAGAATGGCCTACTTCCACAGGCTCTGTTGTTGCCTTAAATGATATTTTAGAGATAATAGATTTGGGGTACCTTTTTCCTTTTGACTCACATACCAAACCTTACAAATGTTACAGGGTACTATTGCAATATTCTACAGAATCCACTATGTAATATTTAAGATGATAACTAAATGTCCTCAGAGAAAATATGGTGACCTGGGAAATCTGTGTAATAATGACATGCTGATGGTTTTAATAATGACTTATCACAAATTATTCTCATTTTCCCCTACACCTATCTGATCCATCTTCCAAGTTTACATCCTTCTCTGCAAAGGACTAACTTAAGCTAGTGATTAATCTTCCCCTTTGTTTTCTAGTGTTTTTCAAATTAAAGGCTAAATTCACTTTTTTGAAATTGAATCATTGCTCTACTGAGAGACACCAAAAAGTATGATATGATTTCTGTCCCCTAGGAACTTAAACCATCTTGTGGAGGAGAGAAGGCCTCCCGAGGAAATGGTTACATCCAAGCAAGATGACATGCTAAATGCCCAAATAAGTGGTAAACTATACGTTCAACATGTGTTTGAAGAGCCAAGGAAGACTTCGGTGAAGAAATGATTATTGGGCAGGGTCTTGAAAGGACAGGTAGGATTTCAATAGGAAAAGCGAAAGCAGAATATTTGAAGTGACCAAGGATAAGAGAAAATAGGGACTGGAAATGAAAACCAGACCCAGATGTCTGGACTCGCTGTCATTGACAATAGGGAGAACAAAGTTTCCTAGGAAAGAAAGACCTTGATAAAAGTAATGTGAAGTTTAGACTGAGAGGTGTGCAGGATAGATTAGAAAGCAGAGTGATTGGATTGAGAAAAAAATAACAAAATGCGATTTCCATTTTTACCAATAAGTTCCTCTTTCAGAGGGGCATCAAAAAACTTTTTTGAATACCTAATGTGTAGTGAGCACTTTAGGAGTAGGAGATAAAAGACACAGTCCCAACCTCAAGTTGCTCACAGTAGATTTGGAGAAAATTATAGTACAAATTGTAAGTATTGTGACAGAGTGAAAGCCCAGAGTATTACGGATAGTACATGGCAAGGATACCTACCTAATCCAGTTTTAGGAGTCAGAGGCATTTTCTTCTAATCCAGTTTTAGAAGTCGGAGGCATTTTCTTCTTTTGAGATAATTTTCCTGACTGCCTTAAAATATGGGTAGGAATTAGTTAAGAGCTGAGCAATGGCCCTCTAAGCATAAATTGCAGCACTCACAAAGCCCTAGAGGTCTGAGAGGGTGGAGCTTTTTTCAATGGGATGAGAGGATGTTAGATAAGAGTAGAGTTTGGGATGCTAAGTGAAAGTATGGAAAGAGATGACCTAAAGGAACCTGGATGACTCAGGTGGTAGTATATCACAGAGGGCTTGCATGCTATGCTAAGAATTTGGATTTGTCCTGGAAGTCAGTGGAAGAATTTAAACAGGGGGTTTCAAATTAGGTAACACAATAGGTGGTATAAAGAATGTATCGAGAGGAAAGAAGTTGAAAATAGAAACATGGTGCCTAGTATGGCACTGACAAAAGATAATGAGAGCCTGAATCAAGGTTGAGTCAGTGATGGTAGAGAAGAAGACTGGGTCAGGGTAAAAGGGTAGCAGTGGGACCTGGTGAACCACTAAGATGAGCATTGGAGAGGTAAATATTGTAACTTCAAAGTTCTAATTTAGCAAAGGACTGATCGACCTTCAGAGAAATTAAAAACACAAGAATGTGCAGCTAACAGAAGTGACTGCCTTCATAGGTTTTGAAAATAGAACAGTTTTTACATCGTGTGTTCAAATTTTTGGTTCCAAGAAACACACGCAGATTCCTTCTACCCATTATCCATAGAAATGCTCAAGAATAGAGCCTTCTGTAGGTAGGTCACACAGAAGTTCAATTTGATCCTGTTCAGTTAGTGGTTTATTAGATGAATTTGTTGCATATAGTATTGCACTAGGACATTTTGGGGCTGGCCCTGTCCCTGCCCTATAAAAATGAATATCAAGAGTAGCCTTAAAAAGAACAGCAACAAAAAGATACCCTACAACAGTGGGTGGTGGGAAGGTAGTGTGGAGGTTGTGCTGACTGTAGATATGTGATCTTCTAAGAGCTGCCCTCCTCTTGACCAGTGCTTACCTCTCCCATCAAGTTCTCAACCAGCTTAACTTCTCAACCCTGGATCTCTTCCTTTACTCTCTACTTAATTAGAAAGGAAGGTAGAAAAGCCCAGAAACTATTTCCTATTCAAGGAAACAAGCATCCCAAATGTGTGTTTGATTTTTTTTTTCATGATAATTGTGATAAATGGAACACATGGAAGGTGCTGATTGTAAACAAAAAGTCAGGCGAGTATTTCTCCAGCAAAAAGTTTATTCGAGAATAACAGACAACTGTAATCTGGGCAGGCCATGTGCAAGTCTGGAGAAACAAAGGAAAAGATGCTCTATTATAGAGGGGAAGAGGAAATCGAAAGGGCTATTA
>NW_006442484.1:64955797-64982359 GCF_000325575.1 Pteropus alecto
GATCATGTAGGGCGTCTGATCCCCCTTCTGGCCTTCCTCTAAATGAGGTTTTTGTTTATTTTTACAAAGAGAAGTTTTCCTTTGCTTACGAACTTTCCGTAGATTTAACCAATCAATAATTTGTGTAAGATGTCATGGAAAATATATTTAAGGAAACAAATTATTCCCTGATGTCATGCAGAACATCAGAACTACTTGAATTTTTTAAGTAAAAATTTTACTGAGTTTTTTAAGTAAATAAATATCTTAAACTCTCTTATTCATGAAACTGGTCATGCCTTCTAAGAGTCACATCTTCTTACATTTAGAAAAATAAAAGAAATTTGCAATACAAATTTAAAGTAAAAACTCTTGCATCTTTCTCTTAATTTCCACTGCACCTTCTTAACTGAGTTTCAAAACCACACTGGGAGCTCTTGCAATGGGCATTAGTCTTCCTCTTTTCATTTCTCCCTACTCCAAGCAATTTTATTCTCTGCTGGCAGTCATGTTGTCAATACTCTTATCAGGTTACCAATGGTTCAAGCTCCTCAATCTGAAATTCCAAGTTGTCCACCATGCAGCAGCCATTTACCTTTCCAGCCTTATCTTCTGGAACCCCATGTTTATAGCTATCGTTCACTTTATCTCCTTATTAGGTTGTCAGCCTTTTGATTCAGAGAAAAGTCTTATCAGTTATTTCTGTCCCTGAGTTTTAATTGATAAATACGCTGATACCAAAATAGTCTATAAAAATTTTTTTAAAGTCAATTCTCATTTAACTTTTACTAATCAGGTGTCTTAGTCCGTCTGAGTTCTCTACATGCTCGAAAGTAATTTAAGTGCAGGCCATTCAATATGTTATTCTGTGAGATTTGTGGCACATTTTTAAGGTTGAAATTGACCAAAATGATATCACTAAGAGAATGTGTGGATGTGATATACATATCACATATTTTATATATCACAAATATACATACTCATTTTTTAAATAAAGAAGTTACAGTATTACCCATGAACTAGATTCGGCAGATAGAGTTTTAATTAAAAGTGAATTAGAGTAAATGGGTTTGGAAAATAGATCCTTCATTTAAATGTGTCTATCTTTTTGTTTTTTGCTGTAGTGTTTTTATGCTTTACTTTTTCAGTCATGTTAATGACATAGTAAAATCATTATTCCTTGGGTGCCAGGCCATGAGTCTGTGTTTCACTTTGACCACTAGGCGGCTCACTTATTTCATGTTTTAAGAACTGGGGGCCTCTTGTTTTTCAATGTCTAGATGTCTCTTATCAAATTGGGTTCATAATGTTTTCTTATTGATTACGAATATTAAGCAGGAAGGCTCTGTGAACACTACTTACATTGGAAGAGTCCAGTAATTTTCATTGGCTGAGAAAGTTTGGGCTAGGAGGCAGAAAGTTTACAGGTTACCCTTTCTCTTCAGAACAATCCAAATACCAAAGCCACCACTCAACAAACATGACTTTGTTATGACTTCACTTTAGTTTCACGACAAAATGTAATTTACAATTCCTGAGACATTGAAAGAGGTGTCTAATCCAGAGTTGTTCAAATATTTTCACTGAATACTAGCATTTGCCAGGATTCTATCAAAGTTTAGCAAAGTTCTATGAAGGCATTTCACTAGCAAACTTAGGTTTTAGATTTTGTAAATCATTATTGACTTTGACATTCTTGATATTTAATTTTTTGAGGAAACAATTTCTGATTTCTCTCCTTATTTTCTCTTTTCTGATTATTTTCTACCATAAAATTGCATTCTTATTAATATTCAGAATTGTCGCATAGCCTTCAGTATTACTCTACATATTTCCTTAAGAAGGAAAAAAAGGTACTACTTTTTTATTACTGTAAAGCTTTTGTGTTTTTTAAGTTTCTATTAAAATGCCTTCAGATGTATAAATGGACAGTTCCCCAATTATAAGAATTTATTTGGAAATTTTAGGTGGTAAATGCAGCTACTGATATCTACTTTATGAAAGATGAAAATTAAATAGTAAGGGAAGAATGAGACATCACTACATCTATCTTGATAAGTCAAAATGCCCCTCCATACAAAAGGAGAATACTGTAATCCCTATTTTATAGGAAAGGAATAAAAACATGATGAGCCTAGAGCTGCACTCAGCCAGACATTTGTGTTTTGTTTGGGCTGAATAATATTTTTTAAAAAAAATTTAATACCTTTTAGGTGGGACCTGGACTCTCCCCAAACCCAGCAATTAATTCCTGTCTTCTACCCAATAAGATTTACTTATTTATCTTACCTTCCTAATCTTTGTAAGCTTTTGAATTGTAAGCTAAGGAATTTCCATTCCAAGCATAATGTGGATGTAAGGGCCTAGAGGAAATGCTTGGCATATTGGAATAAACTTGAGAGGAGAGGCAGCCTTGGCTAAAGCTGTGAAGACAGCTTGTTTGCCACCTCCACTTGTGAGCACTTCTTCCCTTGTTGACTTGTTTCTCCATTCTTTCCCCATCTCCCATTGAAACCTGCACATGAATAAGGGTCCAGGATTCATTCATGAGATAAATGACTATGTGAAAAATGATTTTAACTATGTTATATTGTCCCAATATGGCTTCCTTTAAATCAAAAACAAACTTTCATCATATAAGCAACACGAAGCAAAATGGGGTAATCAGAAATCACCCCATACTTCAACCCTGCTTGGTTGTTTTTATAAAGGGTTCTCTTTTCTTTTTTCTTTTCTTTTCTTCTTTTCTTTTTTTTTCTTTCCTTTCCTTTTATTTTTCTTTCTTTCTTTCTTTCTTTCTTTTTCTTTCTTTCTTTCTTTATTTTTTTTGAGATTATTCGAGTCATGTATTATTTCAGTCTTGTGTTCTCCAGAAGCATCGCTAGTGAATGAGAAAGCAATGAAGATTCAATTTCTTTCTTTCTTTCTTTCTTTCTTTCTTTTTCTTTCTTTCTTTCTTTTTGTATTTTTTTCCTTTTTTAACTTGATAGGAGAGATGGTCAGGAAAAGTAGAAAAGGGAGGCCACGATTTAGATAAAGGAAAGATGAGATGGGAGAAGTTTCAATTCATCCTTTTAGAATGGTAGGAGCAGAGAGAAGAGGCATTCAGAAATCATTTGCTCTAAGTCAAGCAAGTCTCTTGCTTCATGGCAAACTGAACCAGAGAAGTGTGGAGGTGTGTGCTATACTGACCTTCTCAGAAAGTTACCTCAGTGTGCTTCATCTTCACAGTCCAGACTTATTTGTACTGATTCTTACCTAATTTTTGTCTGGTTATAACTCTGGGATATTTTATTCTTTTAGTTGCTCACGTCAAAGAAAACAGTTGGTGATACGCTTTTAAATAGACACATTTCAAAATTAAAGTAAAATCTCCCTATAGTTTAGTTTTTCTTCTCCAAACTAAATAACATCCCCTTCTACCTTCCTGGTAGCCTCCTTTCTATATCTTATTTTGAAATGCTCTCCTCATTTATTGCTAAACTTTTTCTGATTTGTTTTCCCTTAAATAAGATCTTTGATACCTTCAACTTTAATATACAATAGATAACTTAAAATTTTTACTTTTGGGAAGGTTATTAATGCTTCAAATTCTGCTAACCTGGCTTTTCTAGACTAAAACTTGTGTGAAATTCAGTCTAGAATTCAAAAGATGTATGTTTTATTATATATGGCTTACAGGTGTGCCTCTCTTTAATCAAATCTGCTACCTGGAAACCTGGCTTTATAGAATAGAAAGTGATTTTTCAAGTAAAAGAATTTCCCAGTACTTTTTTAAAAAATAGGCTATCTTCTGATACAACTAGTCTTTTCAGTATCACATTTATCATGCAAATTAATATGTACTTGGATAAATTGAGAGGGTGAGAAAAAAACTATGTACAAATTGAAGCAATGTAAAAACTGCCAGTTTTATAGAAAGTAACAGTAAGTCTTAGTGTCAAGTGACTCTACACTACTCTTTTCTGCACCTTTCTTAACAAGTGTCCACCCAAAAGCAAAATTTACAGGGCTTCATTTCTAATATCTTCTAGCCTGAGTAAATAAACTCTTCCCCAAACAGATAGTAGGTAAATAGGAAGGAAATGAATTCCTCAATTTAAAAAAGGGATGTACTAAACATAGTACTTATTAATCTCTCTTCCAGAATAATTAAGTTGATTTGGGCTCCGACTATTTTTTAAGATTGCATTTTAACTAAAACAAAGCAAGAACTCCCCTTATAATTCAAACAGTTCCTTGAATTTTTCAGATAAACTCCACCCTTGGCAGCACTGATATCTCAAAGGTGCGAGCCAGCACCCAAAGCCCCTTTGTAGCTACAATTAGGGAACAATACCTCCTTGCCTGTGTGTGCGTGTGTGTGTGACAGAAACAGAGAGACAGCCATTAAAACTGAGAAAACAGGAACAGTGACTAGAATTCATAAAGCTCAAAGCTCAGAACCCCTTTGATCCCTAGAGCAGTGGAAAATCCATTTCTTACATTGTTACCCAGAAATTAGAAATAGCAAAACACAGGGAACTTACTGTCCTGGAGACATAGCAGACGACAATCACAAGGGTAAAGAAAGTGGTAGTTTGAGTAGGCTGCCTACTCTTTATTCCTGGGGCCAGGCGGGGTGGGGAATGGGGTGGTGGGGAGTCGGTAGTAAAAAGCCGAAAACCTCCTCCCACCTTTTTCTGGGGAACTAACTGAGGGAGGTTCAGTGCTCCTGTACTCACCACTTCTTCATCTTTGTCTGGTAGACTCAGGAGTCTTCATTTCCAAAATGAGTGGCTTACTTCACAGAGTTCGTGGGTCATTTTAAAATTGTTGCTTTTTGACTATGGTCTAGTTCAAACCTTGACTTCATTATCCTAATCTGCACGGATATGTTTTGCCTCTTGAAAAAATTTGATTTGTCTGGTCTTGCATCTTCTGTAAGTGAATAGATTTTACCAAGTGGAAGAAAAACTGTCAGTGTCTTTACTTAGTAAATAGGCTGGTTAATTTGAAAAGAGGTCAAATCCTTACCTACTAGTGACTTTTTAAATTGACTAATTTATATATTCAACAAAATTTTTTTGGTCACCTCCCATCATTGTTATATCTAATGTATTTGAAACCTGGAACAGATCATATTTTTTAGCTCCTTTCTTCTATACAAAGAATTTATTTTTAAGAAGAATCATGAAATGAAATTAACAATAATAATGGCCAGAAAAAAAACGAAGGTGAATATTTCGTTTTATTGAACCATATATGTATATAATATGTATATTATATATACATGATCATAAGATTAATAAGGAAATAATAAAATAAATATCAGTTCAATAAAAGAAAGAAGTAAATGATACTTTTAATTTACATTAATATTTTTAATTGAAAAAACTTATGCCTATATATTGGTCTGTTGATGAATTATGATATTTTAGCTTATTAAATAACAAAAATAATAATTTTAAAAGAGCAATTTTAACTTTAAAGATATTTAAATTCAATAAAATATTTCATGTATGAACTAAAAAAAAGATGCACTAATCAGACAAAAATACTATATCTTGCAGTGTGCAGTTTCACTGTTTTAAATTTTAAACAAATGAAACTAAATGATCACACAGAATAGAAATCATTCTGTATCTTAATTTCTACAATCATGTGCTATCATTTATTTTGAATCTACTGTTTAATTTTTATTTCTAAACTACCGGGGTCTGAGATACGAACTGCTCCCAAAATGAGCTAAAACAATTCTAAACTGTTGTGAACTTACTCTTGAAATGCCTGTGTCTAGCCGAGTCCACATGTCTCGAAAGCCTGCTGTCTGCTGTAAACTGGAAATTCTCTGAATTAAAGTTTACGTAAAATAAAATGTTTATTAAAGCACAAATAATATGAATTTGTGCTCATTTGAAGCTTTCATTACTGAAATCAGTAATAGCAACAACTGTTAAAGAATTTATATCAACAAAAGAATTTGGCGGGGGAGGAGTATTCTGTTACTGACATTGTTTAGAATTAAAGACTCATGGTGATGATAAAAAGCACACCAACTTGAGTTGGTTTTTATTACTGTTTTTAAATGCATCCCCTTATTGCCTGAACTGGGGTTACTACTCCCACTGCCCCGCCCTTGTACACCACTGCCTACTATGCCAGGCATGGTGTCAGGTGTTGACATCCCATGTTAGGCAGGATAAATGAACTCCTGTTCTCATGGACCCTCCAGGTTAGCGGGGAGATCAACAGAGAATAAGTAAAAATTCAAAGTCTATGAAGGAAATAAACCAGATCCAGAGACAAATCAACCAGAAGTCTATGTTAGGCAAAGTGGCAAAGGAAGGCTCATGTTCTTGATGCTTAATGAGCAAGGCGGGAGTTAGGTTTAGAGGCTAGGCAGCTATCTGACCAGCTTTGAAGAGTTTGGCTTTTTTTCAAAGTAAAGGAAAAGATCCATTCAAATTTAAACAGTGGAATGACATATATTTATGTTCCAAAAGATTACTCTGGCTACTGTGTTGAGCACTTTTAGGTTCATAGCAAAATGGAGTGGAAAATACAGAGAAATCCCATATACCTCCACCTCCACTACTACACTCCATCCTTGCCACACTCAACATAGCCTCTCCTACTCTCAACATCCCTTACCAGAGTGGCACATTTGTTAACATTGATGAATTTACATTCACACATCATTATCATTCCGAATCCATAGTTTACATTAGGGTTCACTCTTCTTGTACATTGGATGGGTTTTGACTAAGTATAATGACATGTATCTATAGTATCAAACAGAATAGCTTCCCTGCCCTAAAAATTGTCTAGGCTCTGCATATTCATCTTTCCCTCCTCCTAACCCTTGGTAATCGCTAATTTTTTTACTGCCTCCATAGTTTTGCTTTTTCTAGAATGTCATGTAGTTGGACTTATGCAGTATGTAGCCTTTTCAGACTGATTTCTTTCATTTAATGGTATGCATTTAAGTTTCCTCTATGTCTTCTCATGGCTTGAAAGCTCATTTCCTTTTTAATACTGAATAATATTCCATTGTATGGTTGTATCATAGTTTGTTTATCTGTGGTTAACTTCTTGGTTATTCTTGGTTGCTTCCAAGGCAATTCTGAACAAAGCTGCTATAAACATCCAAGTGCAGGTTTTGGGGTAGACATAAGTTTTCCATTCATTTAGGTAAATACAAAGGAACACAATTGCTGAGTCATATGGTAAGAGTATGTTTAATTTGTAAGAAACTGACAACTATTTTCCAAAGTTGCTGTACCATCAGCAATGAGTGTTGCTCCACATCATTATCAACATTTGGTATTGTCAGTGTTTTGGGTTTTCATCATTCTCATAAGTGTTTAGTAGTATTTCATTGCACTTCTCTAATGATGTGATGTTGAACATCTTTTCACTTGCTTACTTGCCATCTGTACATCTTCTGTGGTGAGGTGTCTGTTCAGGTCTTTTGCCCATTTTTAAATCAGGTCCTTTGTCTTCTTATTGTTGAGTTTTAAGAGTTCTTTGTTATTTTAGACAGTTCTTTATCAGATATAGATTTCTATAGATCGATATACATCTATCTATCTATCTATCTATCTATCTATCTATCTATCTATCTATTATATATATTTTGCATATATTTCTTCCCAGTCTGTGGCCTTCTTCTCATTCTCGTGATTAGCTTTCAGTTTTGTCTCTTCAAACCACTGTTTCATGTACATTTCATTTTAATTCAGTCAAATGTAGAAATCTTTTATATTACATAAAGCTCTCTTTTCTGTTTTTAAAAATTAACATATTTTACTATTACAAAAGCAACATGTATTCCTAATGGAAAATTTGAAAAACACATAATTAGAGAGAAGAGGAAAGACCTATAAAAGAAAAAAACTCTGGCACCTGGAAGACTAGCGGCCTTGGGAGTATCCGGAAACCACACCCTTGTCTGGGGCAATTTGACAATACATGTCAGAAGTGTAAAAAGATACTCACTCTTTGACCCAACTATCCTTGTTTAGAAATGTTTTCCAAGAAAATAATTGGACAGCTGCCCAGAGAGTTAAATACAAGAATGTTCCTAGTTAGAAAACATTGGAAACAATCAAGTTAGTTTGCTAGGGCTGCCATGACAAAGCACCATGGACTGGGTGGCTTAAACAACAGAAATGTATTTCTCATAATTCTGGAGTCTAGAAATCCAGGATTAAAGCATCGGCAAGATTAGTTTCTTCCAAGGCTTCTCTCAGTGGCTTGCTTGTAAATGGCCATCTTCTCCCTGTATTTTCTTAATCTTCCCTTGAGTATGTGTATGTCCAAATTTCCTCTTTTATAAGGACACCAGTCAGAGTGGATTAGGGCCCACCCTAATGACCTCACTTTAACTTAATCACCTCTATAAACCCCAGTCTCTAAATACAGTCACATTTTGAGATACAGGGGCTTAGGACTTCAACATATAAATTTTAGGGGGACATGGTTCAGCCTATAACACAACCTCATCCAAGAATTGGGCATTAGTTAAATAAATTATGATGCATTCACTCAGTGGCACATTCATACATTCTAGTTCATGTATCAATTTTTACTACTGCCATTAAAAGTAGCCTTAGAAATATGTATGACATAGAAAGAATTTCATGATGTATATTGAACAGGCTATGTGCAATATGATTCTTGTTCTTTTTATGTGTGAAATACATATACAAATTAAATTTGTGATATAATACGGATGATTTTCCTTTGTTTCCTATTTATTTATTTATTGCTTAACTATATTTTAATTTTTTGCACAATAAGTTTGTGCAATATTTTAAAAGAACCCTCTGATGATACAAACACCCTCAAAAAAAGAGAGAAGAGGGGGGAAAAAAATCTACCCTATGCCGAAAGCATGTTTTAGAGAACAGTTCTTTAGTCATGGAGTTTTCCTTCAGTCATTTCTGCTTTCTTGCTGCTAAAATTGAGTTTCTGTGGGATATGAAAGCTTACTCAATGTTCTGTACTATTTCTATTTGCCTTACATAGTAATGGTCTGCTCATTTAGTGTGCAATCAAGTGCTCAGTGTACTTTTATTGTTTTTGGAGGCTCTTTGGAAAGGTTTTTGCTTAATCAGAAGACATTGCTGAAGCCGGTGGCATTATGACTGAATGACTCATATTGGTTTACAGCTTATAATCAGACAAGCTCTGAACTCATTTTCAAACTTGCAGAGAAAAAAATTTTTAAAGGGGGGAGGGAGCTTTCCCAAAAGAGGGGAGGATGAACATATTCAGAGTCCTGATCTCTGTGATTTCTAACTTAGAAGGCAGAGGGTGCCTACTCATGGCCATCTCACATGTCTCATTCCAGGGAGAACTGACTGTAGGCATTTTTCTTCTAAAGTCTGTTATTTCTTCAGAGACCGGGCCTATCACTCCAGTTATTTTCTTCTAGGCCTGCCCCTCTGACCCTTTCCTCCATTTCTGTAGCTTGGGTAATTTATGCACAAAATATGATTGAATAAAAGGACAACATCTAGGTTAAGACATAATAAAATAATTCAAGTTTATCTCTGAACATGACTCCACGTGTTAAGCTTTCACTTTGCGTAATATACCCGCATGGCCATTTCAACTGTTTGGTGAATTAAAATGCACCTACTCTCCTGGTTGTGTTACATGGAGTAGTAACAGATTTAGCATCATTATACCTACCTAAGTAGGTAGTATCCAATAATAGCACAACTCAGAAAGTTAGTCTTATAACAGAGAGGGTATCTTGGCATTTAAACATCTTGCTTACACCTCTGACAAGTCTTGAGAATAATTTTCTAGAATTAAGAATCCTCTACAGAAACACATATTTCTTTCTTTTTATTTTTATTTTCTAAGATGCTTATGGTGTCTTTATTTCTAAACTACTCCCTTATGGGGCTAGAATAGTGCCCTTAAGATAGCACACTGACCTGGTGTTAAATGAATTTTACACATTCTTGAAACAAAGACATTATCGCCCTTATTTCAAAGAAAATTTTTGTGGAATGAAGAAAAGTATTACAAGTATAGGTGCCCACATGCACACACACATACAAGGAACATTCATACCTGCACACACAAAAGCAGGTAGACTGTGCACAGTTCTATCGAAATTAAACACAAATCAGTTTGTACAGATTCTATCAGTCCGTACACACCTTCGAAGTTTCTCCATGAGTGCCTAACACCTCATACACCCGCTTCCTGCCAAACAAAGGCCCCAGTGCTCTCATCTTTTCAGACATGTCCAAAGGCACATATTTCATAGACTACTTCTTGCCCTGAATTTCTCCAACAGAGATGCTTACACTGATTTGTCCATTTGCAGAGCAGAGTAATGAGCATGCACTCCAGAGTCTTAGCATTTTGCTTTGATCCAGGATAAAATTTGAGTTAATGACTATTTCCATCTATTATTTACAATACTCTCAGTGAACAGCTTTGCTATTACAGTGTCTGACGTATCATGCCTCTGGCAAGAAAGCATGAATAGGAATGCCACTCGGTTTCTTTCAGTGATTAGTTAGCCCTTGCTCCTTGTAATACCTGGGAATTGGTGGAGATAGAAGAAGGGAAAATAAACCAGGAAGTTACCTCCAAAGTGCCTCTGGCAAAACCCTTCTTGTTTGATCTTTGTTCAGACTGGATAGTACTTAGATAAGAGATTAACTGTGAATGCCAAATCTTGTAGGTCTTTCCTCTAGGCTGACAACTAGCTTCTCCAGAGTAAGGGCCATATCTTTGTCTTGAGAGTCCTAGGCCTGGCATAGAGCAGGCACAGAATAAATATATGTTTGATTGAATTCACAATCAACCACTTACTTGCTCATTGCCCTCATTTTATATGTATTTTTCTATTACTAATCTTGGATATGATAAAATTCTATTAGTGTCATGAAGTTTGAATACTATTCTAATATTTATTCTAAAATATTAGAGATGAAAGAGACCTTAGAAATAATTTACTATAGAACGCCTTCATTTTTACAGATGGAAAACTGAGGCCCAGAGATATTAAATGATTTTTCAGAGCTAGTTAGTGTCAGAGATAGAGCCAGGAGACTCCAGGTCCTCCTGGCTCCCAATTTGTTACTAAACACCCCTAAGCCACTAAGAAGAGAGCTTTAGGTTATACCGTTTTTTTCTCTCTTTTCCTTTTTTCTTTCTCTTTTCACATTTTCCCCCTTTCATTTGGATATGAGATCAACATGCAAATCAGAGAACTTGGAACTTTTAAACAAAACTGTGCTGTGTTGTGGCCTAGCAAGGTAGGGCTGGAACTTTATCTTTCTGGAAAGATATTATGTTTACTCATGTTCTGGGACTAAGTTGAATGTGAGAACCCTGCCCAGGCACAGACATCTTTCCTGCTCAGCAGATGTACCTTGCACTGGAGCCTGAAGAGACCTGAGTGCTCATCTTGGTTCTGTCACCACTCTGTAGCCTGGGAAGGTTAATTTTTCACTCTGCGCCTCAGTTCCTCATTTATAAAACATATAATTTAGACTACATGAGCTCTAAAATCCTATGATTCTATCTATTTCCATTTCTGAATTATGAAGGATTAAATTTTTTTCCACCTTTAAAGTAAAAGCCACATGTGCACTCCATGGAATTGGATCACCCTTACATTTTTATGTAAATGTTGACAGGCCTTCTCTGCTCTGTTTGGTGTAATTGGAATGATTTAGTTTTCATTTCAATGGTGGAATGATTTAGTTTTCATTTCAATAGTTTCAATTATTATTTTCCTTTTGTTATTCTACCAAAGAAGTAATTGGTATAATGGTTAAAGGTGATCTATGACTCAGTTCCTCTGGGTCCCGTTTCAAAGTGTTATTTTGAAAATCTCTAGACCTCCTCCCCTCTCTTTATCACTCATCCATCTGAAGTTAGGTAGTATCCATGGATCTTATCTTTTTTTGCTTCTTGTGGAATTGGGAGAGAGGGCGTAGGGTCTCCATAGGATCAGGAATCCAGGGAGGTTCTTGCAAAGGGGAACATCTTCTCTAAGCAGAGGGAGGGAAAGCTGCCAGGTTGCTGACTCTGCTGTAGCAGGTGACAAGGAGTTAGTTGCAACCTGACTCCTCTCCCTCACTGTGGAGTTACTGGCTTTGTGTTATCACAGCAAAGTCCTCTGGACATGTCACGGCAGCCTATCCATTGCCTTCTTCTGTTTATATGCCTACGTGCCCAGGAATGGAGAATCAAGAGATCAACTTTCTGGCTGCTGTTGAAAGGATGCCCTATTTGTCAGAGGCAAGTGGCCTGCCGTATTCTGAAAATTACCTTGATGCGTAAAGCTGCAGAACGCAGTTATTTATTACCTACACTTAAAAAAACATAAGGCCCAGTGTTGCATCACTTTGCCTCTAACAGACCTTTCTTTTTTTCATCGACTGTTTCATGCCATCAATCATTCAACAACATTTATGAAGCACTTGCCTGACATGAAGGAAAGGTTGAAAAGGAAGAAAATCTCTGGCCTTGAGAACTAAAAATTTGCTAGGAGAAAACTTGAGAAGGCATAAAAACACTAAGTATTATATAAACAAGTACAAACTAACATAATGCAGAGTATTTCCAGACATGTTTAGAAGTTAATTGGCATGGTCAAGCTTGGGTAGAGTTAATCAGAGAAGTCTTCTTAGAAGGATTGTTACTGCAAATTTAACCGAATATAGTAACATACTCACCTAGAGAATCCAGGAACAATTTTACAAAAGGTTTAAATGATAAAACCCACTGAATTATATTCCAGAGAACACAAAAGATGCAAACTAAGAAATCACATGGCAAGGGCTATGCGAAAAGGGCTTGAGCAGAGAGAGAATGAGGAAGCCAAACAAGGAAATTTGTAGAAATACACCCGAAGGCCAAGCTGAGGAATTTGGATCTGATAAAATTTGTGATCGAGAGCCACTGAAGGTTCTTGAGCATAAAAAAAAAAAAAAAACCTTATGAAATTGTCTGAGGAAGATTAATCTTCCTGCTATATATAAACTAATATGGAAAAGTCAGTGGCAGGGCCCATTTAAAGCTGCAGCTGGGAAAATGAAGTGGCAATGAGCTGGAGGGATGAGGTGGAACCGATTAGCAGGGCTTGACCAAGGCTTGGACAATTGTAATAGCCAGCATTCACTGAGTGCTTTCTATGTGCCAGTCACATAGAGAGCTTGTCACATGAATTAATGAGTGCAAACTTCAACAGAACTGTATGAGAAGTAATTAAATAACTTGCTTGAGGTCATGCCGCTGTAAGAGAGGAACTAGAATTTGAACCCAAGTACTCTGGCTCAAAAGCCACTTAACTGCTAAGCTAGACTGTGTCTCTGAAGTCAAAAGGTTAGGAAGAAAATTGCCCTAGTGCAGTGGTTGAACGTGTAATCTCTAGGTTCAGATTCTCTGGGATTTCATCTTGCCTATGGCACTTACTCGCTATACATTCCTGGAAAATCCCCTTAAAATTCTACCTTTCCTTCTTTTTCTTTATTCATAAAAAGGGGGATAATAGTACCTGTGTATAGAGTTGTTGTAAAATTAAGTGTTTTATAGTGTGTACAGTACTTGGCCCAGTGCCTGACACATAATGAGTGTTCAAGAAATGTTAACTGTCAATAAAATTGTTATTATCGTCCTATGTCTTACAATCTGGAGTCCTGGAAGAGTACTGATAGAATTGCCAGAATAATAAGAGGGGGAAATTTAGTTTACAGTTATTTACCACTCACAAGTCCCTGGTTCTTGGGTTACAGAATATTCAGTGTTCAGCAGAATCACACAGAGGGAAGTGATGAGAAACTGGGGGAAGTTCCTGAGAGAAGTATTAACTGAGAATGTCAGTCTTACAGAGCGCTGAAGAAAAATAATGCTAGAAGTGAAAGAAAAGCAGGGAGGCGAAGAATTGGGTTAGTGTGAAGTTTCTTGGGTTGTGGGCAGGGAGGAGTAGGATCACTATTTTATTAACATATATTGAGCATGAATTTAACTTCCCTTTTGGTTTCCTCTTTTTCCTCTTTACTATTAATAGACTATGCACATATTGAGAAGTAATCCAGGCTGCAACTCTCCCTCAGAATTGTGTATACTTAAGATGGAGTTAGTAGAAAAGATTCTAAAAGGACATTGCTTTAAAAATGTATATATATATAAAACAATAACATGACAGGCAATTGTCATTGTTCATAGGTCAAATTACTGCTAGTCCTCTGAGGTCCTTTTCTCCCTAGAGAGATCTCCAAGAAGAGGTCTTTGTGCTCCATGTGAAATGACGACTTTAGAAGCTGAGTCAAACAAGGAGTTTTATTTTAGTTTTCTGGATACCAAGTCTGGGCAGGTCTAGGCTTTTACTACCTGAGAGGGATAAGTAGTTAAGTTTATTCCCATGTTAACTGCTTAAGTCATCTCACAGAGTACCATGACTCAGTTAATTCTCTCAACTGATTAGAGACACATACCTGGGGGGCTAAGCTACTTCCCAAGGTGTGTAATGGGAAGTAGTGATTTGGCTCTCTGCCCTTTGAATTCAGTCCATATTCTGGCATGGCTAAGCGATATTGAAAAAGATAGTAGTAATCACTGTTAATATTAGTCTTTTTAAAATAATTCATTCATACATATTTATTGACACTGATATCTGTATAGAATACAGTATCTGGTGTAGTAGAAGCTTAAATTTTGTTGACTATGAACCAGTGCTTAGATTATACATTTGCCAATATACAGCATTCAAGTGCATTTCTTTAAGCAAAATTCAACTACATTTACAGAGTAAGAAGGAATGGGTAAGAAGGAATGACTAGGCACAATGTAGATCAGATATATCTTCTTTCTTCTGTTTTTCTCTGTTAAGAAATCCCAGCTTCAGTTTAGCAATGGTAAAGTGATTGCTATTACATAGCAACGATTGGAATTTGTGAGCTCATGTTGAGTGAAAGGGCAAGGCATATTTCATGTACCAGTCCTCAACTATCTCCATTAAGCTGTCACCATAGAGACAGAAAACTTAAAGACTTCCTTACAATCATTTTGGAAGGAAAATGTCTATTTCTGGCTGAGACTTGGCCTTTCTGGTGTAGAGTTTATAACGAGTTTCTTACTGTCTGCTATTAGTGAGGAATTTAGGACAAAAAATGGAGCAATCTTATGGGATAAAATGATCAGCAATTTTAAAAAAGGAAAAATCTACTTTGATTAGCAAAGAGCTACATCCTACAGGTCAGTTATCACCTGGATATAATTTAGATACTCTAGAAGTAGCTTATCCTCATGCTCTGTGGACTGTCTCTCTCTGGAGTGTGATTGAATAGTTTCTTGCCCTAATTATTCTCATATCCTACAGAACAATCATCACCTTGAGACAGATCTCCTATAAACAGTTATCAGACTCAATGATCAGTTACCAAAGATGATCTGGTTTAAGTAACTATTTTTAGCTGCTACTTCCTTAGGTCCTTACTGATATATAAGACAAAGCACCTCTTTATAGGTTTCCATTTTTGCCTCTACTGCAATACTAATCTCATGGCTTTTGGGGGGGAATCTAAATTTGTTTTTTCTAGAAAGATGTGAAATTTAATCTTTCAAATTGCCCATGTTAGCACTAATTCTGAAGCTAAGTAGGACTCATGGAAAAGAAGAATTTATTTCAGTCTATTTTACCTCTTGGAACATTAATTCCATAAAGAAAGCACTTTAAGTTCTGCTGATATTTAAAGCTTTTAAAGGCCTTTGCTTGGTTGTTTTAAACCACATTAAATCTTTTTCTTTGGATGCTTTCAAAATTGCATTGGAATCTATCAAATTTTAAAACGCATACCCTTGAATACAACCATTTCACCTCGAGGAATGTCTTCCAGAAAAATAGTCCCATTAAATGAAAGTCTATTCTGAATTTGAAGCTGCTCAGCCTAATTCTTGCACTTGGCTCCAAGAATGCCAGACAAAAGATGGCAGATTATTTTCTGGAAAAATTTAATAGCACAAGATAAATAAAGCAGGTGGATTCCTGCTTGATGACCCCAAAGTAAAGCCCACCTAGGGACAAGCCCCATTTGAGAATTCAGAGCTAACAATCAGCTATTATGTGAAAGTCAGTTGACATTTGAGCAATGACTCCACCATGAAAGGCAGACACCAAAACAAATGAATTTTGGGAAAACAGAGACAATGCAGGAAGGTAAATTATATCCATGAAACACGAATAAGCAACAATGGAACTCTATAATAAAAAAGAACAATCAGAGAATAAAGGGAGCTCTTAGAAATGAAAACTATGATTGCTGAAATAAGGAATTCATAGAGGGATTGAAAGATGAAGATAAAGAAATTTCCCAGGAGGTAGATCCAACAGATGACATAGAAATGGAAAATAGAAGAAAAAGTTAGAGGGTTAGTCTAGGAAGCTCAATATGTCTTGGAAAATGAGGGAGAGAGAAAGAGAAAGAGAGAGAGAGAGAGAAACAGACTGTATCAGTCAGTCCCAACAGCAAACACAATTCACTTCACGTGGTTCAGACAAAGAGAATTTTTACAAAGTGACTCTTATGAAAGTGTGAGCAGGAAGGATTAAGGGAACAAACAAGGGTGATATAGTGTCCAGATAGCAATGTTGAGAAGCTGTTACACTCCCAGGGCTGAAGGGGCAAGGTTGGAGGAGATCGTGTAAATGGAGCCCAGTGAGAACTGGAGTCGAGGAGGAAGGATCCCCCAGTGGCAGACACAGCTACTGCTTGAGAGATGTGGCTCTGCATCCTGGGTACAGCATAAAGAAATACTTTGACTTCTCTCTCTACCTGCAATCTGATCTCAACCAGCTGATGTAGTCTACAGTCCAAAAGGGTCATTCTCTTAGAGGAGGGCAGGGCTAGTATGTGAAAAGAAATATAATACAGAATAATACAATAACATTTTTTCCATCTGAAAAACATCTGGTGTCCCAGGGAATTAAAAAAAAGAAAAAGAAAAAAAAAGAAGAAAGGAAAGCCCTATTTAATGCACAGCATAATGAAATTTCAGAACACCATTAACAAAGAGAAGATCCTGGAAGAAAAAATGGATCATATGTCAAGGATAAGAAATCACAATGGCCTTGGATTGCTCAACAGCTACACTAAATGCTCTATGGCAGTGGAGTAATAGCTTCAAATTCCTGAGGAAAGATTCTTTCTAAGCCAAATCATCGGATTGAGCATAAGGATGGAATAAAGACATTTGAAAACATGTATTGTCTCAAATTTTTTACCTTGTATACAACATTAGGAAGATATCACAAAACAAGGAGTAAACAAGCAAATAAAAATGGAAGACCCTGGGTAGATGGGATGTGATGTACGCACAGCCAAGAAATGAAGGGAAACCCCAGGCTGTCAGCTAGGCAGAAGTCCTAGAACAGATGTCTTTAAAGGAAAAAACAAACCACTAATCATTCTCAGAGAGATTTAACAATTCTTTGGAGGGTTTGGGAAGGGCAATGAAAACCAAGCAAATGGTTACTTAAGAAAATCAGCTTTCTAAAGCTATTTGATTTCTTAATGTGTGTACACATACAGATTTCATACAACATTAAATTTTAAAAACTAGCAAAAGAGTGCAAAGTATAAGTGCAAAGATATAATGTATATTATATTAAAAAGTTGAAAATAACCTAAATGTCCATTGGTAGGAGGTTGGTTAAATTATGGTACAGTCATACATATCCTAATGATGTTTTGGTCAACAAGGGACCCAAAATGATGATGGTCTATAAGATTAGGGAGCTGAAAAATTCCTGTCACCTAGTGACATCATAGCTGTTGTAATGTTGTAGGGCAACACACTCATGTGTTTGTGGTAATGGTGGTGTAAACAAACCTATTGCACTGCCAGTTGTATAAAAGTACAGGCATACCTTGTTTTATTGTGATACTTTTTTGTATCTGGAACTGAAACCACAATATCTTGTAGGTATGCTTGCATAACACATACAATGTACTATTGATAACAACAGTAAATGACTGTGTTACTGGTTTTTGTATTTACTAAATGATACTTTTTATTGTTATTTTGTTAAATGACTGGGTTACTGGTTTTTGTATTTTGTTAAATGACTGTGTTACTGGTTTTTGTATTTACTAAATGATACTTTTTATTGAGTGTTCACTTTCTACTAATAAAAAAAATGTTTACACCGGCAGCAGCTTCAGACATCTTGTTTTTACCATTCTCTTGATCGCATCATTTTCTCTTGTGCTTGATTTAATCTTATGTTGATTTGTACAGTAATATGCTGTACAGGCTTGTAGTCTAGGAGCAACAGGCTATGCCATAGAGCCTAGGTGTGGAGTAGGTTATATCATCTAGGTTTGTTTAAGCACACTATGATGTTTGCACAATGACAAAATTGCAAATGGATGCATTTTTCAAATATATTCCTGTCATTAAGCGGCACTTAGCTGTACTGCTAAATGATAGAATCCTATGTATTCTTTAAAAGGAATAAGAGAGAATCTAGATATGCATACTGAGTGAAAAGAAATCCTAGATAAATATTTAAGGGAAAAAACAGGTTTCAAAAGTTGTATCCATAATGTGATCCTGTTTTTTAAAGTAAAAAGTCTTATATAGTACTTTCTACATAGAAAAATGAAAGATTGGGGAACTGTGGACTTTTAGTTTTTAATTAAATTTGTTGTATTGAATTCTTAATAATGAGTATGAAATTTGTATACTCAGAAAAATCAACACAGATGAATTTTTAATAAGTTTACTGTGGGGCTTAGAAATCAACTATTTCATACAATATTCATTCATCAAGCTATCATGTTTGGAGAAACAGTAAGAATAAAACGTATTTCCTGCCTTCAATTTATCACAGTCTATGGAACAGTTTTCAAACTGCCCTGTGCTTCAAAAGTAGAATAAATGTTTGATCTGAATTTTGTTTTCGAAATATGTTTTAAATATTAAAACACTTGTAATAAAATCAATTAATTTAATATAATAAATTTTGACACATTAGGGCCACCACTAGTTAATGTCAGCATCAGGTAAACTATTTTTTGTGTAGCTATCAGCATTAAATTTTTCCTGTCATTTCTAGCATATATTTGGATTTATTGTAAACATGTCATTACTTAGAAAGGTTGTAGCTTTACGCTGGTCTTTTTAAAATCCAGTCTGTATATTTCTACTTATAGAAAAATCTGCAGGTGACTATGCAACCACAGCATATATGTGCTGAGCACAATTAAATACACAGTATAGTTCAAGTTCATCCGCTTGATGTACATTTTTATATACAATAACAAATATGTAACTTGTCAGGTAGGATAGAGTTTTGCAGATCTTTAAATTTGAGGCTTAATAAGTTCTCAGTGTTTGTCTGACTTTTATAATAAAGCATGTATAAAGTTGTTGGCTATTTTGTGAACAAATTTTAAAAACATTTTATTATGGACAATTTGAAACATACAAAGTAAACAATAGAATAATGAACAACTCTATACTTAACACTCAACTTCAACAATTATCAATATCGTGCCATTCTTTTGTCATCCATCTCCATGTTTCTCACTTATTTTTTCTAATAAACATTTTCCATTATTCTTGTTTCGAGTTTCTGAATCTGCCTAGTTGAAGAGCAATGAAAAGAACACTGTTATCATTTGCAATTATTTATCTTTGTTGACCAGGATTTTCTTAATATTATTCATGCTAAAGAAAATATAGAAATATTTTGTATACTGAAGTTTGTATAAAATTACAATTATTATTTTTAAATTTTAATTTCAAACTTTAGTGTTCACCAAAGTAACCTGGATTTCTGAGATTAATTTTTTACATTACTTTTTTTTTTTTTTTTTGCTAAAACTAACACATGAACTTACACTAAGAATCTCAAAAATAGTACCAAGGGTATGCATTAAAAAAAGTATATCTTCTTCCTTCTCCTTCCTCTCCCAACTCCTCTTTTTAGAGGCCAGTTTCTTGGGGGAATTTCAGAAATAGTCTATGCATTCACAAACAAGCATGTACTTAACTATAATCCTTAAAGAGAAAAGCAAAGCAAAGCCCTATTGGCAGTGTACACTGTTCTATCCTATGCCTTTGTTCATTAATACAGGAAGATTGTCCAAAAAGATACAAAACTGCTGTTATAATGGGAGCCATATCTCTGACAGTACGTCAATGTACAAATGGAGGAGAGCCAATACCTTGCTTTTGGGAAGTGGAAAAGGCAATATGATATTTGAGCTGAATCTTGATGGAAAAGCTTACATGGCAGAATAGAAGATTGTTTTAAGTGGTACTACCAATTCCAAACCTAATTTATTTAGTGTTTTTTTCTTTCTTCACAGCTTACGTTAATTGGTAGGCACAAAATATCTAGAGCAGCTGCCAGTCTGTTGAAAGTTATCCTATTATGGTGAAAGAATTCTGGAATATGGGTCGACAGACCTAGGTTCTAGTTTTAGGCAAGCCATATAACCTCTTTAGTTTCCTCCTTTACATAATGGGAATACCATGTACTTATTTTTCTCACCAGGTTTTTGAGACTATTTGCTGAACTAGAATACCATTCTATGGTAAAAGCAAATTGTCTTTGGCATCTAAGAGATGTGAGTTTGAAATCACTTGTTGTTGTCCTGCTGTGAATGGTACAATTGCTAAATCATTCATGCCGTTCACAGGAAATTACTGAGTACCTGCCATATGCCAGACACTGTCCTAGGCATGAGGATAGAAGTGTGAACAAGACAGACAGGATTTTAAATTATAATATTTTGAGTACTTAGTGTGTGCCAGGTACTGTGCTAAGGCTGAGAAGCAGTGGTAAATCCTTAGGTGGTCTCATTTGCTCACACAGCTGCAAATAACATCTATATGCTGAAAATTTCCAAATTATACCTCCTGGCCTGACCTCTCTGAACTTGTCTTATATATACAGCTACATTTTTGATGACTCCTTTTAAAAAATTCATAATAAACTCAAATATAATATAGCCAAATCTAGAATGATTTTCATCCGAAGGCTGTTCCCCATCTCTATAAACAGACCACCATCCACCAAAGGTGTTCAGGCCAGTGATCTGGGGGACTTCACTGACAAATATTCTTCTTCACCCTAGCTCCTGCAAGACATATTAGTTCTACCTAGAAGGTAGATCTTGAATCTATCCACTGTTTGCCTCTCTGCAATCCCCCTTGCTCACACTTCTTTGAAATAATAGGCGCCTCATTGTTTTCCTTGCTTCTTCTTGCCCCCCTGCAAGCCATTCTCCACACAGTGGCCAGAGTGGATTCCCAGTGTGAAAGCAACAGCAACCAGTAGTGATAACACACACACACACACACAAACATAAACAAAACTGAAACCATAAACATTCTTTCATTCACACATCTTTTTGGGAAGATTCTACCCTTAGGCTCTCGGGCTTCTATTGTGCTAATCAGGATAAACTGGAAGAGATGCAGAAATGGTGAGGTCCGAAAAGATAGAGCAAGAATGGATTCTTGAAGGTTAGAGAATGAGGCCAAAGAAAGAAGAGCCAAGTCCAGGTCTGACCTAGTTTCTTTTGTTGTTGTTGTTGTTATTTGTTTGTTTGTTTGTTTTTTGGTAACATTAGAGAGAAGAGAGGTTGTGCTATGCTGTGCTGAGTGGAACTTAGATCAAGATTTTTTAAATCGTGTTTACTGAGACTCATGCATGGACATTTCTCTTTTGTGCTTTTCATAGGCTTCAGTAAATATTACATCGCTCTTCATTTTTAGTTTTGATAGCTGTTGTTTCTTTTAAATGAGACTTTATGCTAATACAGGCAACGAGTGGACTCAGCTTTATTCAAAATACAC
This sequence comes from Pteropus alecto, assembly GCF_000325575.1. Lineage (NCBI taxonomy): Eukaryota > Metazoa > Chordata > Mammalia > Chiroptera > Pteropodidae > Pteropus > Pteropus alecto. The sequence goes on from NW_006442484.1 coordinate 64,977,611, forward strand.
CATTGCACTCAGAATAAATAAAATTTGAATCCCTTACCAGGGCCTACAAGTTCTCTACATCATCTAGCCTCTACTTACCTCTCTGATCTTATCTCTGAACTACTCTTCCCTTTGCTGACATTGGTCTTCCTTTGCTTCCTTAAATACACAGAACTTTTTCCTTTCTTAGTCTCTACACAGCTATTCCCCGTTTGGAACGCTTGTTCCATGGATGGCACATTCTTATCTTTCAGGTCTCATCTTAAACGTCACTTTTTTAGAAAGCCCTTTCCATCCGGCTTAGCTATATCTTGTTGTTCTCTTTATGGCACTCTATGGCTTCCTTTAGAGAACTTTGCAATTGGTAATTTATTCATGTGTGTGGTTATGTGTGCATCTACACGTGCCTGTTTTGTTCATTGTCTTTCCAGCAGATGTAAGTCCAAGAAGACAAGGAGCTTGTGGGTTTGTTCATTGCTATAGAGTCAATGTCTTACAAATTGCTTTGTACATAGAAGGCAGACAACGAATATTTGTTCAGTAAACAAACAAGTTCTTATAGAGCTTTACTTGAAGAATGAACAGATAATTGTTATAATGACAACCAGGATGTATGGTGTTACTCTAAACCCGAAGAAGCTAATTTATATGGCCTTCCTGATCCAAAAACTGCTCGAGTTGGCCAAGAGACAAAAGTGAAGAGTGTTCGAGCCAAAGAAAATAACAAATGGGAAGGCCTCAGGATGAGAGTATGGAGTATTTGGGGGAAATCAAAGAAGAACAGTATGGCTGGAGCCTAGAGGGGAAAACAGGTAGGCCTATGGAATGTGTGGTAAACCTCAGGATTGGGAGCCTCATCCGAAGAGAAATGGAAAGCTTCAGCCAGTAGAGTGAGATTATTAAGTTTCTGTTTTTAAAAGATCACTATAGATGTGTGGGGACTGGATTACAGGTGAGAAATTGGAAACCTGGGGAAGTGGGGTGTTTGGAGAACTGGAGTAGAAATGATCTAAGGAGACTGGTTAGGTAAGCGTAAGAGCACAGGCCAGAGAAGTTAGAGGCATGGCTAGAAGAGATGGTGAGTTTAGAGAACAGTGGTGGATTCACAACAGATTTAGAAGCTAGAGTAGTTAAGATAAGTGAGTCATTGAACTTGACAAAAGGGAGCGGGAGAGACAAGATGACTTCCAGGTTTAAATTTAGACCACTGAGTAGATAGAACCATTTATTGAAATAATGAAAAACTGGAAGAAGAGCCAGTTGTTGGCTGAGTGGTGGGAAGATGAATTCGGTTGTGAACAAGGTTTGAGGCACATGGAAGATATAAAGGAGAGATGCCAAGAGGGTAGTGGAATAGATGGCAGTGTGATGGTCAGTGGAATTCAGTGCACAAATGAAGCTATCTGCCTACGGTCTTCCCTTGGTTCCTTAAACATACAGAGCTAGGGAATGAGTGCAGTGAAAGCCTTGGGTCAGACTGAGAAGGAGCCAGCAAAAGTGACCAACGAATAGTCAGAGAAGTAAGAGCAACACTGCTAAGGAAGGCTTAGAAAAAATGGTCTGACAAGTCTCAGTGAAGCAGCAGATTTTAAATAGGTGACATTACTTTGCAACTTAAGTTCTGACAATTCTCCCCTTTTATTAGGAAGTCGTATATTAACATTTCTTGGGAAAAACAATACCTCCCCAAATCCCTCTTTAAAAATAACTATTTTATTTTCATATCAATATTTTATCCTCCAGCATCTAATTATAATGCGCAGACATTTTTGTATTGTTGCAGCTACAATGGATGCACAAATTTTTTCCATTTTAAGGTGAAAGGAATTTATGACCTCAAAATTATCATTTTAGTGGCTGTATAATATTCCATTCAATAATATTTTAGAGATTTGTAAAAGAATATGGCTCATTCTACTAAACCTATGGGAAAAAAGAACTCCAAAAAGATAAACTTTTTCTTAAAACTCACCTATCAGTTTTGTCTTCTGGAGTTTAAAGCGAAAAACCAATTCAAATATGTTGCTTCCTCAACTTCATACAGTCACTTTTCAACTTTGGAGAGAAAATGGATAATCTTAATTATATCCTAAGAACAGGATTAAACTAGAGGGAGATATGTTTATCTTGTTAATCCTTGAAATGCAAAGACTCTCTCCATAGATAAACTAGCAAAATGAAGACCAGTAGTACATCACTTTGATGTAGACTGTTTTGAATCTTCAGTAACAGATAATAAAGTCAAGTGAATGATGCTTTTATGCATTGCCATTTACATCTTAAAACCAGACCAAAGAGTTCTAAGGTATCTAAGTATTATTATTATTTTTTTTTTAAGTATTCTTTGATGATTTTATATCTCCAAAGTTTTATTTACAAGTCATCACAAATATCCTTTAGTACAAAGGTGGCTGAAATGGCTAATACCTGCTTCAGTTGATGGACGTGCTCTCCTATGTTTAAAGTTAAGACCTAAACTGATGAAGTGAGATAAGTTGTTCAATAAGATAAAAAAAGAGGCATTTTCTGGAGCTGTGGAGTTTGAGTTTCTATAGGAAACATGACTAGAAGCAAAAGGTGAATTCATGGTTCAGCCAAAGACATTTTAACTCTTTGATCTAATGAACTTCTGTCCTAAAATCAGTACTTTAGCTCAGAAGAGCTAAACGTCTCTTGCTACCAACAAATAGGTCCCTAGTTTGGTAACATCAAAAGTGATTGATCAGGAAGCCTAAGACATTGGGGCTGCTGAACTCTCATGGGTTAATTCAGAAAATATATACTGAGCTATTTAGTGCAGGACAAATTGCATCCTTATTTAGACGTTTATCTTCTCTCTTACCCATTGTTTTAAGACCAGCCTTAGCTCTCTGCATGTATCTTGCTGGCGGTTTCCTGTGTGTCCTATCTGGCAAGAAGCTGTTTTTGTCGTCACTCCACATTGTGGAGATGGGTAGTGATGTCAGGTCTATCCAGAGCACAAGCTAACTAGGCAGTTTCCCAGGATTGGGCCCTCTCTTTGTGGTGAGAGAAAGAGGAGGAATAGGTAATAAGGAGAGATGTGGACCTGTGAATCACATGGAGTCTTTGGAGCTGTTGAATCCTTTCTACATAGTGCATTCTCATTTAATCCTTGATTAATAATCGCAAGGAGATGACATTGTTTAACTGCATTTTACATATAAGGAAACTGGCTAGTGACCTGTAAAAGGTCACAGAGTAAGTGGTAGATCTGGCATCCAGATAGCCGTCTCTAGGTCTTCAAAGGCTTTACATCACAATATACAGGGACCAAGCAGAATTTCATGTGTAAAGCAAAGCATACTGTGCCTTCCACTCCCACCTTTTTACAAGATGAAATCTGTCCAGAATGTACATCTAATAAAGTACTAAAGAGAAAAGATGTCACTGACCAGCAATTTAGCCTGAGAGGTAATTATGTGAAGTAAGGGTCGACCATTTTGTCTAGATGAGGCGCTCATAGGTTATTTTAGAACTAGTGTGCCTTCCTGGGTTCTTGCCCAAATAGAGACCTGTTTCCTCCCCTAGATAAAAATATTGACTGGTCCAGTACTCTCAAATGATGATTGTGAGGATCAAATAAGGCTCTTTGTAAACTAGAGCACTCAACTGTGGCATTTCACAAACGTGTAAGGTAGCAGACATCTTTCTAAGGTATCAGGGAACTGCGAAGTGGCTCATTGAAACAAATTCTTGATTACTTGAGATACAAGAGAGTAGTAATAGCTTTGGTAACTGGACTTCGTAAAAACATTCTAAAACTGCATTCTAACAAGCGATTTTTATCTTTCTGAGATTTGGCTCTTTGTAGAGCTTAACAAAAAATAAAAAATAAAAAGAGAGAGAGGTGTAAAATGCCAGAAAAATTAATTAAATTTCTTCTCCTTTGAGCTCTTCCCAAACGTTGATGGAATTAGGACACAATAAAAGGATGAAAAAAAGCCAGAAAGAGCCGCACGTACACGGCCCCTGTCAGTGAATACTGAGGTAAGGAAATGGTAAGACCTCAGACGTCCCCGGGACCGCTTAGGTTCGGGACATTCCGTTGGGCGATATTCCAGAGCCTCAGAGCCTGGGGCTCCCCCCAGTGGGAAGGGAAAGGCGCGCGTGGCCAGGCGCGCGCGTACACGTACGCTCACGTGTACACACACACACGCGCGCGCGCGCACACACACTACACATACACACGGCCTGCTTCCTCCGCGCCTTCCCCCCCACCGTGGGGGGCGGGCCTCTTTCTCTTTAAAGAGCCGACGGTCTCCGAGCAAACCCGGGCTCTCTAAGGCCCCGGGGGCCCGGGACCCGGGATGCTTGCAGCCAATGGGCGCGGTGGAGCGGCTCGAGCGCGCCTGACGCTGCACCAATGGGCGTTCGCGGGGGGCGGGGGCAGCGGAGGAGACACTATTGTTGATGAGGAGAAGCAGCAGCGGCGGCTGCACCACCTCGTTACTGCCGGCCGCGGCTCGGACAACACAGCACCCCGGATTCCGGTTTCGTCACCCCGTCGCGGGGACCTTCCCTTCGGCATCGAGAATTCTTCCTCTTCAACCCGACAACAACAAAAAGCCCCGTCTCGCCCAGTCACCGGGGAGGGTGGACCATGTCCCAGCGGGTGAGGCGTAATGGGTCCCCCACGCCGGCCGGCTCCCTCGGGGGCGGTGCGGTCGCCACGGCCGGGGGAGCCGGGAGCCGCCTGCAGCCCATGAGGGCGACGGTTCCGTTCCAGCTGAAGCAGCAGCAGCAACATGG